>NW_026646898.1:0-56336 GCF_950005125.1 Chionomys nivalis | reverse complement strand
CTCCAAAGGTTAGTAATTCCTTCAGAGAGCTTTGGTTTTACTGTCTAAGTCTGGCAGTATCAATTATATTAGCAATTAAACTAAGAAAATGTCAATGTAAACTCAATTTAAAATAACAATCTTATTATAAGGTTTCAAAACTAAAATGGTTTTATTTATTTATTTGCTTCTTTGTTTGTTTTGGTTTGTTTTGGAGACAAGATTTCGCGATGCAGCCCTAGTTTTCCTGGCATTCACTCTGTAGACCAGGTTAGCATCGAACTTTGGGATATAACTTTCTCTGCTTCCAAAGTGCTCAGATTAAAGGTGCGTGCCTCCACCACCTACAATGCTTTTAATTTAAAAAAAAAAAATCTGGGTAAGCAAGATGACTCAGCAGGTAAAGGCACTTATCAACAAACCCAAACACCTGCTTTCAATCCCCAGACCCACATGGTAGAAGAGAACCTGCTGCATCAGCAGCTACTGATCACCAGCTGCTCGCTCTCTTTCTGTCTCTCTCTCTCTCTCTCTCTCTCTCTCTCACACACACACACACACACACACACACAATAATAATTGTAATAAAGTTAAAATATTTCCAATGCAAAACAATTTCATTGGGCAGCAAAACATGGTCTCCCCTTTTAACGTCAGATCCCTTTAATATCTGACTAATGAAAGACAGTTAGAATCTATTCTGCTGCTGCATTCAGACTGTCCTAGCAGCCAGTCTCTAGGTAGCAATGTATGCATGAAAGGATGAGCATGAGAAGAACAAACAACATCTTAGTTTTGATGTAGTGATACCTAGATATACATACCTTGGAGAACATGTCTAGTCTAGATCAGCAGTTGTCTGGATTGGAGGTGGGAGAGTTTGATACAGATTGACAGGAAACAGTCTGTTATTTGTATGACCTGGGGTATGACCTCACCTTTTTGTACTTTGAATCCCTTGTGTATAAGAATGGGGATAGGTTGAGCAGTGGTGCACGTATTTAATTAAACGGAGGCAGTCTAATCTCTGGGTTTGAGGCCAGCCTGGTCTACAGACAAATTCCAAGACAACCACAGCTACACAGAAAAACCTGTCTTCCAAAAAAAAAAAAAGAAATAGAGTGGAGATACTGGGAGATTGCTCAGTGGTTTAGAGTCGTTCCTATTCTACCACAGGACCCAAATTCAGTTCCCAGTACCCACATTGGGCAGGTCACAACCGCCTGTGACTCCAGCTCAAGGAGATCTGGTGCCCCTTTTGTGACCTCCATAGGCACTCTCGTGCATGTGTGGTTATGCCTATACAAACAAAATATACATAGAATATAAAATAGAACTTTTCACTTTTTTAATGGAGATAATGGCAGACTCTCCTTTACAAGTAGTTCTGAATATTTATTGAGTGTTCATATAGGTCAACTGCTCTTAAGTTCTTCATGCATATTAACTCTTGATACTCGGTGACAACTTTCCCTTAAGGCACAATGGCAAACAAGGGAGTACAAAAAAGGGAGCAGTTATAGGGGCATAAACAGAGACGAAAGTGTTTAGGTTATTGAACAGGCCTTTAGACTACTTGGTACAGAAGATCTATGGGCCTGAAACACACCTTTAAGGATAATATATGTGTTGATAATGTCATGCACAAGGAAATTTGGTTTGTTATTTGTGGTGCTGAGGATTGAGCACAAGCTGAACAAAACACTGAGATATATATCCCTGTCACAGAAGTACATTTCATTCCCCCCATATTTTATACCTAAAACTGCTGTAACTTCATGGTATGGTCTCCTGCTTTAAGAAATGCATTGTCTTTAGTTATTTAAAGCTTAAAGACTAATGTTTGATGCTGTTGTTCCGATGTGTGTGTGTGTGTGTGTGTTTGTGTGTGTGATGGATAGCCTTGAAATAATGTAGACTTGAACACAGGAGGAAATGTTTTTGATTGCCTTCTTAATATGCAACTTGGTATGTTTTCAAGTTCTAAAAAAATAAAGGATACAAGACCTATCCATGATAAAGTATTTATTCAGAAAAATATCCAACATCTATATAAGGTATTAAATTGTCTGATTTGACTGATTTTGCAGTGTGGTTTAAATTCTGGTTTGTCTGAGACAGGGTTTCTCTGTCTAGCTCTGGCTGTCAGTGGAACTCACTCTGTAGACCAGGCTGGCCTTGAACTCACAGACATCTGCCTGCCTCTGGCTCAGGAGTGCTGGGATTTGCTGGGATTAAAGGTGTGAGCCACTAGCACCCAGTTTTATTGTTTTTTTAAAAGCAATGTATAAGTAAAACCCACAGTTTTACAAAAATAGCTATTCAAGTAATCCACACAAAGTTGTTTTCACCGTTAACAATTTCTATGGCATTTGACATGGGCTACAAACATGGCCCTGTGGTAAAGTACTTTCTTAGCATGTGGCTTCAGACCTGGGCTCAATTCCCAGTACCACCAAAAAGAACAAAACAAAACAAAACAACTACTTTTTACTAGGAAGACCCTTTTCCCTTCCTCAATAAAAGAGAGATCAGGAGTGTGCCTTGTATCAGCAATTCCAGCACTTTGTTATCAGACACTGGGGGGATTGCAAGTTCCAGGTCAGGCAGGGTCACATAGTAAGACCCTATCTAAAATACATAACAGCCAGGAAATCTTAAAAATGAAAAATGGTCTATGTTTAGTAATAGTGCAAGTTAGTTTGAGTCATGAAAAATTTAAACAAAAATCAGTCTATAAGAAAATGTTGATGAGGGTCTGAAGAGGTGGCTCAGCATCTAAGAACACTGCTTACTCTTCCAGAGGTGCTGAGTTCAGTTCCCAGTAACCACATACTGGCTCACAACTGTCTATAGTGTGATCCCATGTCCTCGTCTGAAATAAAGTTGGACGTGCAGGTAGAGTACTCATATAAATAAAAATAAGTTTTTAAAGAGAAAAAGGAAGGAAGGAAGGAAGGAAAAGAAATGAAGGAAGAAAAAGTTGATGAAGCCCGGTGGTGGTAGTGGTGGGAGCACATGCCTTTAATCCCAGCACTCAGGAGCCAGAGGCAGGAAGAGCTCTATGCGTTAGAGGCCAGCCTGGGCTACAGAGTGAGCTGCAAGACAGCCAAGCCTACACAAAGAAACCCAGTCCCATAAAACCAAATTGTTGATGATCTAAGTATTTGTGCAGTAGGACATACCTATAATCCCAGATTTGGAAAGCAGGAGAATCCATTGTTCTGGGCTATGTAAACTCATGACTCAAAAAAAAAGAAGAAGAAAAGAAAAGAAAACCTATATGTATGTAGGACTGGAGGGTTTTTTCTGTGATTAAGAAAACTGTTTGCTCTTGCAGAGGACCTGAATTCAATTTCTGGCACTCACACAGAAACTCAAACCATCTGTAACTGCAGTTCTTCTAATCTAGGAGCACACAACACACATGCTTACATGCAGTGAAGATGTTTATATGCATAAATATACATGTACATAATAATTGACGAGAGGCTGAAGAGGTAGCTCAGCACTTAAGAGCACTTGTTCTTCCAAAGGGCCTGTGTTCATTGCCAGCACCTGCTTGGTCAATCACAACCCTCAGTAACTCCAGTCCCCTGGATCTGATGCCCTCTTCTGGCCTACTTGAACATTGTGTGCACATGATGTACAAAGTTTACAAAACACCTAGACACATAATTTATTTTAAGAATAATTGAGCAAGACATGGTGGTGCATGCCAGTAATCCCAGCACTCTGGAAGCTGAGAGGAGAATCTTGAGTTCAAGGTTAGCCTGAGCTACATAACAAGTCCAAGGTTACCCTGGTATGTTTAGCAAAACCCTTTCTAAATTTTAGAAAATAGATATTAAGAGGGATTACAGCATAAACAATAAAATATCAAAATGGAAAAGTCAAAATAACCAGAAAAAAATCAAATATTAACTCTCACAAAAAGATTTATTAACAAATTATTTTATAGATGAATGCTTTCAAATAATTAAAGGTCAGATGGTTTTTAAACATGAGAGTTGTCATAGAACATAAACACAATTATCAAGAGGCTACTATATGCGTGTACAACAACTTATAGGCATCATAATAAAATCAAACCAATCACCGACAGACATAATATACAAAGCTCAATAATTGCCATCAAAATGTATTTGGCAAATAGGCAATTATTATTTAAGATTAGGTCCTGCTCAGATTAGGTGAGTCTCTAGCCAGAATCTTTGGGCCTTCCTTAGTCCTCTAAATGCTGGAATTAGATGCATGCATGGCAACAACTGGCTCAGCAAATGCTTTACGCATGACCATATGCCTGGTACTGTAATAGATGTCTGAACTAATATAGCACAACACCTGCCCCATGGACTCCATTTCAAGTGGGACGATGGCTACAGGAACAAGTATTTCCCATTACAAGATTATTAAGTTAGCTACAAAGTAGTAGATTTCATAATGGCATTTTTACACATGTTTTCTTCTTCCACACCCTGCCCTCTGGCCTTTGCCTTGCCCTCCCCTCTGTCCCATTCTTGCTGTTTTTCCATTGCCCACAACAACCTAATTTCTGCTCTCCCAGTACAATATTGCATTATCTTCTGTCAGTGTTCCTGTACCCTAATCCTTCAGGTCTCTTTTTCCCTCTCACAGTTCTCTAGTTTCATGAGTCATCCACACATGGACACCGACCCACTCACACATAGAAACTTCAATCAAGGCTACACACATGAGAGAAAACATAGTGCTTATCTGAACGCAGTTTATTTCAGCTAACATTCTGAATTGAAATTTCACCCATTTTCCTACAAATGTCATTTTTTTACTTTTAAATCTGTGTGTGTGTGTGTGTGTGTGTGTGTGTGTGTGTGTGTGTGTGTGTGACCACAGAAATGAGAGATGTCAGACCCTCCTGGGGCTTGTGTTACAGGTTGTTGTGAACTGCCTGGTTTGAGTGTTGGGAATCAAATGCTGGTCCTCTGGAAGAACAAGAAGTGCTCTTTATCACTGAGGCATATAGGCAGATCATGTGATAGTTTTGGTTGTCGTCCTCAAAGGTTTGTTTATCTTTTATTTTTATGTGTGTGAATATTTTTCCTGCAATATATGTGTACATCCGTGGTGACTGTGGAGGCCAGAAAGGGATTCCCTGGAACTGGAGTTATAGATGGTTCTGAGCCACCAAGAGGGTGCTGGGAACCAAACCCAGTTCCTCTGTAAGAGCAGCCAGTGCTTTTCCCTGAGACATCTGTGCCACCACTTTCTCATTTTTGACAAACCTACTTACTGATTTCCTCAGTAGCTGCAATTTATGCTCACTAGCAGTGAGTAAAGTTTCCTCTTTCCTCAAATTCCTGCCAGCATCTGTTGTTCTGTTTTCTTGATGAAAGTCATTCTGAGCTAGTAAGGTGACAGTATAAATCATTTTAATTTCACCTTTCCCTGATGGCTTAGGATGTTGAACCCATCATCAAATATTATTTGCCTTTTCTATTTCTTCCTTTGAGGACTGTCTGCTCACCTCATTACCTCATGTATGGATTGGATTTGGTTTAATCTTGGCTGTTTTTACATAATAGAACCTTATGTGATACAGAGTTGGCAATGATTTCTCAAATCTGTAAGCTGTCTCTTCAGTTGTGAGGTTCCTTCCATTGTTAGGCAGGTTTTTAGTTTGCTATAATCCATGTGTCAGTCCTTGGGTTGTGTTCTCTGCTGTCACAGTCCATTCAGAAGTTCCTACCTCTGCATAGGATGATTGTTGACACGGGACATAGTTGATGTGTCTTCCCTGCAGTTTCAGCATGTCCTGTCTTCACATGAAGTCTGTGATCTATTTTCAATGTTTCATGTCGTTTGAGACTCGACCTGATTTCATTCTTCTCCAGGTACATACCCAGTTTTCTCAGCACCATCTGTAAAAGGATCTTTCCCAATGACATCTGGGTTTAAGGGAAAAAATGAAGTACCTGCTAGGGCTGGGATGATGAATCCATGATTAAGAGCACTTGCCGCTCTTGCAGAGGACAAAGGTTCAGTTAACAGCACCCATATGGCAGCTCACAATCCCTTATATCTCTAATTCTAAGGTATCTGATGTCATCTTCTGGAGAGTAGTTGACTGTTCAGTTTTCATGAGTTTGTAGGCATTCTGGGGGTAGAATTGTTGTTGAATTCTAGCATTATTCCATGGTAATCCAATAGTACACAGCTGGTTACTACATTTTCTTTTGTATCTGTGAATGTTTGCTTTGTTACTGATTATGTGATCAATTTTTGAGAAGGTTCCATGAGATGCTGAGAAGAAGGTATTTTCTTTTCTTTTGGGTGGAATGTTCTATAGATGTCTATTAATTTCATTTGTTTCACTACATCTGTGATATCTCTTATTGCTCCATTAAGTTTCTGTCTGTTTAGCCTGTCCATTGGTGAGAGAGGAGTGTTGAAACCTACTATTAGAGTGTGGGGTTTGATGTATGCTTTGAGTTCTTCTTTGTGTGTTTCCCTTCTTTGAGTTGTGGTGGTGGAGAGTTGTCAGATGTCTGTGTTATTATGGGTGTTCTTAGCTTCCTTGGTTTGTGCTTTGCCTTCTAGTAGTTTCTGTAAGGCTGGGTTTGTGGCTACCTATTATTTAAATCTGTTTTTGTCCTGGAATATCTTTTTTCTCCATTGATGGTGAATGCAAGCTTTGCTGCGAATAGTACTCTGGGATTGCCTTCATGGTCTCTTAGTGTTGGCAGCACATCTATCTAAGACATTCTGGCTTTCATGGTTTCCACTGAGAAGTCAGGTGTAATTCAAGTGCCTACGGACTCCTGATCTTTGATGAAGAAACCAGAAATACATGGGAGACCATTCTCTCCCTTATAAGAGATCATGTCAGCACACAGAAGCCACCCTATTGCTGACACACGCCCACAGCCCAAAAAATATTTAATGGAAAGGAATTCCCACACAGACCTCAACCTAAAACCAGATATCTTGAACCTAACAGAAGAAAAAGAAGGGAAGATCCCTGAAATCAATGACATAGGAAAAGACTTTCTGAGCAGAACACTATTAACACAGACACTAATTTCAAAAATTAATAAATGGGATCTCATGAAACTGAAAAGCTTCTGCATGGCAAAAGATCCCATCATACAGACAAAGTGGCAGCTTACAGAATGGTAAAATATTTTTTATCAACTACACACCCAATAGAGGGCTAATATCCAAAATTACATAAAAAAAAAACTCAAACAAAATGTATAAAGAACTCAAAAGGCTAGATATCAAGAAAACAAATGACTCAATTAAAACTGGGGTATAGATCTAAACAGAGAATTCTCAATAGGGAATCTTAAGTGGGCTGAGAAAGACTTAAATGTTCAACATTCTCAGTCATTAGTGAAATTCAAACCAAGTCTCCTTTGAGAGTCCATTTTACACCTGTCAGAATCCCTAGGATCGATAACACGAGTGACAGTTCCTGCTGGCAAGGACGTAGAATAAGGGGGACACTCATCCACTGCTGGTGGGAGTGCAGACTCATACAGTCACTATGGAAATGAGTGTGGGGGCACCTTAGACAGATGGGAACTGATCTACCTCGTGATCCAGCTCTATCACTCTTGGGCATTTACTCAAAGGACATTTCATCCTACCACAGAGAAGCTTGCTCAAACATGTCCAATGCTGCCCTATTAATAATGCCCAGAAATTGGATAACATATTCAAGACATGAATATGAATGGATAATAAAAATTGGAACCTTTACACAAATGAATATTACTCAGCCTTTAAAAATAATTAAATTCACAGTAAATGGGTAGAACTAGGGGGGGAATCACCCTGAGTGAGGTACCCAGACACAGAAAACCAAATGTGGCATGTATTAGCTTACATGTGGATATACAGAATCACAGAGATTAAGCAGAGTAACAGACTAAGGAGGAGAGACACATCTCATCAGGAAAGAAGAAATAGAATAGAAAGGTACAGGCTGGTGAGGGGAGGTGCAAGGAGAGAAATAGAGGGACGAGGAAGTGTATACAGGGAGAAACAGCTAAAACTGAGGACACTGAAGTAGTGTGCAGTGGCATGGGTATTGATACAGTAGATGCTTCCTGAAATAAATGCATATGTGAAGGCATTCTAACAGAGGAATCAAATAACAGGGTGATGAGACTGTGTCTGAGAGCTTTCTCCTTCTGTCTTGCATTCCACTCTTTAGGTTGGGATTAAAGATGTGCACCACTGGGATTAAAGGCATGCACCGCCAGGTTTCTATGGCAAACTAGTGTGTGCTACCACTTACTCTCTGATCTTCAGCTAAACTTTCTTTATTAAAATACAAATGAAATATCACTACACGTAAGGCTCACGAAGCACTGTAAAGGAGGGGACACATAGATTATAAGAGCCAGAGCATCATGGAGTTTTCTGTGACATTGTATCTCCTAGGAATGTCAGAATCTACACCAATAAAATCTCATTAACATGGCTGCTTAAATATGAGCTGAATAAGGACAAGAGGCAAGCTAAAGGGAGAAGGGGCCAACCAGCCCTACACAAAGAACTATAGGGACCTCACAAATGCCAGGAGTGGAGAAACAGTTTTAGTCCTACTGTGGGAAGAGTACACGAAATGCTTATCCAATACCAAATGGTGAGCCCCGAATCATACATACAAATAACATTATACTAAATTAAAGTATGTGTGTGTTATAGTTTCTTAGGTACTTAACAGTATGAATCCTTGTGATTTTTTTTCACATATCCATAATATTATTTTGCTCTCCTTTCTCCCTGTGTATTTATCTCCCTTCAACCTAATTATAACTCTGACAGCATACAGACAAGTAACATACAGATTGGGCAGGTTACATACACATATGCATGTAACAAAATTAATGAAAATTCCATTAATTTGAAAGGGAACAAGGAGGCATATATGAGAGGGTTTGAAGAAAAAAAGTAAAAGGAGAAATGATGTTTCAATGTTACAAAATATTTGTATAACTATGTACAGATGTGTTGCATTTGTTGAATATTATGTAAAAATGTGTTGCTGTTTTACCTTGTCTGCCTCAGGCACCTGAATAGTCTAACAAAAAGCTAAATGGCCAATAGCAAGGAAGAGGTATAGGCAGGACTTGCAGCAGGGAAACTAAGTAGCAGGAGGAATTTAGGCTTAGAAAGGAAGAAAGAAAAAGAGATACCAGGGAGAAACCAGTGGCCAGTCAGACAAACATGGAGGAAGCAGGAAAGCAAGACATACAGAATGAAAGAAAGGTAAAAAGCCCCAAGGAAAAATGTAGATTAATAGAAACAGGTTAAATTAAGTTCAAAAAGCTAGCAGGATGAGCCTAAGCTAAGACTAAGCACTTATAATTAATAAGCATTCATAATAAATTATTTGGGAGTTTCTTGGTGGCCCAAGGAAAATTCCAACTACACATAATACAACAAATAAAATAAAGAAGTAGTTGTTTTTAAAGCATTAACATAAAAGATAAAAAAGGGACACAGCCAAGACTGTTAAATAGACAAGCTTGTCTCAGAAAAAAAAAAAAAAAAACGAAGATAAAAAGAGAGGTAACTTATCCCTATTACCTGCTCTGAAGAATTTTTCACAGATACTGCCACGGCATAACCAAATGGGAATAAGGTGGCCTGCATTAATTAAAAGGGTTTCTAATAGTAAAGTATATTACAGTTGCTTATGACTTATAATGTCATTATAAAATATCTAGCAAATTAAATTCAACTTGATTACATATCATTTCTTCCCACTACATTCCTTAGGATGAATTTTAATTTATTAACACCATGTATCACTTAGCTAAAATCCTATGGCCTTCAGAAGTAGGCATAGAAAGCAAGCTTGTTAGGTTTTTGTGTGTCTATGACTACCAGCCTGATAACTGTAGACTTCAAATTTTTTTTTTTTTTTTTTTTTTGGTTTTTCGAGACAGGGTTTCTCTGTGGTTTTGGAGCCTGTCCTGGAACTAGCTCTTGTAGACCAGGGTGGTCTCGAACTCACAGAGATCCGCCTGCCTCTGCCTCCCAAGTGCTGGGATTAAAGGCGTGCACCACCACCGCACGGCTTAGACTTCAACTTTTTAAACTTTGTACAAAAAAAAAATGTTTCAAGAAGTTCTTTGATAAGGAATGATTTTAGAAGGACTAGTATGTGAAAACTTGCTTTATTTAAGCACCCGTAGAACATTAATCCTTTCTCACTTCAGTCTTCTATAAAAAGAATCCAGGAGTAGTTAATGCATAAGAAATAGCTATTACAATAGTCTTACTAATTGACCTTGTAATGACAAAATATGGGAGATCTTGGTCAAACAGAGATAATACTTCCAATTCAAATGTCTTAGCTAAAGTGATTTTGTATTTCTTCTGTAGACTCTTCTCAAACTCACAGAGATCCCCCTGCCTCTGCCTCTTGAGTACTGGGAGTAAAGGAATGTACCACCACTGACCAGCAAATTTTGTACTTCTTAAGGCATCTTGAAACTAAGATGAGTGTTGAAATGAATTTTGAGAACTTAGGTCCTGATAAAACTGTACAAGAATACTTTTTATTTGCCTTTAATTTTTTAAAAAAGATCTTTATTATTTTTATTTTATGTATAAAGTGTTTTGCCTACATGTATGTCTGTATACCACACGTGTGTCTGGTGCCCACCAAAGCCAGAAGAGGGCATCAGACCTCCTGAAATTAGAGTTATAGTTATGGGTCCTGGGGATTTAACCCATTTCTTTGGAAGAGCAGGCAGTGCTCTTACCCATGGAGCCATTTCACCAGGCCCAGGGATATTTTACAAAACAAAACAACAATAAAAGATACTATGGAAAACAACTGGGCACTGCTGCAAAAGTACTTGATTGTCTCAAATACAGATGAGGAGACACACTGATGGCTAGGAAAGACTGAAACTCAAAAGAGCTGCTAGGGACAAAACTACAATTCTAGCCAGAGGCACAACAGCTGCAAGATTTAGAAATCTAAGCTTTTGCCCTAGGACTTCCCACCACTGTCTGGGAACTGGCATAGCCTTCTTGCTTAAGAGTACTCGCAAGAGGCTTTCTGACGTCACGCAGGCGGAGACTTTAAAATCCAAATGGCTCTTGGTTGGCATTGGTGGGTGTCTTCCTAAGCAGTTGTGCATTTTACTGGAAGTGGGCGCTGGGGGTCAAGAACCAGAGAGAAAGGTAACTGCTGGCATGGGGTTAACTCTGTTCCTGCTAAGAAACTCTGTGGCATCAGAGACCTGGGGCGGCATCTGCCAGGTTCTGGGTTCAGGGATCAGTAAGTTTGTGTGGGCAGCGCCTGGAGAGGGAAAAGAGGATGCTGATTGCTGACCAAGGTGTTCCGCAGGGAGGGGGAGAAGGGGAGGACTGCCTGGGAGGGACAGGTTAAAACACTGCGTTCCTGTGGTAATGCAGCATCTGAAAAGCCATGTAAGAAGAAAAAGTCTGGGAAACTGAAGGCTTGAGAATAAGACCTAAGTGGAATGTAAGCAGTCGAACAAGGAGTGATGTGACTCAGTGCACAGCCTATTGTGCTAAAGTCCCCAGCTCAAACAAACAATAAAGTGGGTGTTATTATTTGGTGTTAGTATTTGGGAATCTGCATTGGCCTGCCTGTCCTTAGGGTCCTGACAGGAAACCTCCTCACCTGTAGCCACTAAGAGCACTTCACCTGTAGCCACTTCTGGCCACATTTGCTATGGTTCCTTGTAACAGGTGGACCTACCCCCTAACCTCCCCCTTCTCCTGTGTCTACCTCCCTCTCTCTCCCGCACTCTTTACCCCATGGGACTAGTCTGCTCCCCTCTCTGCCTCCTCTGTCCCTTCTCTCTCATCTTCCAATAAGCCTCCTATATAAGCCTTATCGCATAGCGTGACTTCTCTTCACTACATATATATATATAATTTTTTCAACAGTGAGTTCTGTCTTATCCTAGAAAGAAGCCAGGGCAGGACCAGAAAAAGCTGAGTGGCTAGCGTCTAGTGCTGCAGAGACGAAGACAGGGTCTGACATAGGTATGCTTATGATACTAAAATATTTTGAGAATGGAAGCAGCCTCTACATTATGTTATGGAACGGATTGCTTGTCTTTACTGAAAGGGAGATTAGAACCAGAAAGACAATAGTGGGTATTAAACTATGGGGTTAAACATAAAGCAAGAAAAGTAGATATTAGGAAAAGAGAATGAATCCTGATTTTGAAGCCAAAGGAAACATTTTGAGGAGAGTTAAGGAGCCTGAGATTTCTTGTCAAGCAGTCTGTGAGTTACCATTGAAATAGACATAAGAGATACCAGTGATGTCTTCGGGATAACACATTGAAATTTTGCGATCATGGATTGCCGTGTGATGCAGGAATCATATATGTTCATTTTTGCATTGTCTTGCTCGAGTGTATTGAATACTTGAAGTTGCATAGGTGTTATCTTTAGTGAGGACTTAAGTATACATGACAAACAAATACAGCACACAGGGAAAATACTATCGTAAAGGAATAAACTTAGTTACTCTTCTACTTCAGAATAAAAGTGACAATTATTGCTTAATGATCCACTTGCATCTGGAACATTTTTCTGATATTGAAATCATGAATTAGGTTCTGAGCATGAAGCGCAGTTCCATTTCCACCGGTGGTGCTGGCTGCCTCTCCACACAGGAATTAAGATCTCAGGACCTCGATGAACCAGACCTTTATACCCGTCAAGCGTAAGTGCCTCCAACTATGGATCTCAGCTGCATGCTGTCATGTTCTGTACCTAGTTCTCAGAAACTGTAGAATCAGATGGTGAAAGTGGGTCTTCTCTAGTTCCACACTTGAGTCGCTCACTCTCCAAAGGTTAGTAATTCCTTCAGAGAGCTTTGGTTTTACTGTCTAAGTCTGGCAGTATCAATTATATTAGCAATTAAACTAAGAAAATGTCAATATAAACTCAATTTAAAATAACAATCTTATTATAAGGTTTCAAAACTAAAATGGTTTTATTTATTTATTTGCTTCTTTGTTTGTTTTGGTTTGTTTTGGAGACAAGATTTCGCGATGCAGCCCTAGTTTTCCTGGCATTCACTCTGTAACCAGGTTAGCATCGAACTTTGGGATATACCTTTCTCTGCTTCCAAAGTGCTCAGATTAAAGGTGCGTGCCACCACCACCTACAATGCTTTTAATTTAAAAAAAAAATCTGGGTAAGCAAGATGACTCAGCAGGTAAAGGCACTTATCAACAAACCCAAGCACCTGCTTTCAATCCCCAGACCCACATGGTAGAAGAGAACCTGCTGCATCAGCAGCTACTGATCACCAGCTGCTCGCTCTCTTTCTGTCTCTCTCTCTCTCTCTCTCTCTCTCTCTCTCTCTCACACACACACACACACACACAATAATAATTGTAATAAAGTTAAAATATTTCCAATGCAAAACAATTTCATTGGGCAGCAAAACATGGTCTCCCCTTTTAACATCAGATCCCTTTAATATCTGACTAATGAAAGACAGTTAGAATCTATTCTGCTGCTGCATTCAGACTGTCCTAGCAGCCAGTCTCTAGGTAGCAATGTATGCATGAAAGGATGAGCATGAGAAGAACAAACAACATCTTAGTTTTGATGTAGTGATACCTAGATATACATACCTTGGAGAACATGTCTAGTCTAGATCAGCAGTTGTCTGGATTGGAGGTGGGGAAGTTTGATACAGATTGACAGGAAACAGTCTGTTATTTGTATGACCTGGGGTATGACCTCACCTTTTTGTACTTTGAATCCCTTGTGTATAAGAATGGGGATAGGTTGAGCAGTGGTGCACGTATTTAATTAAACGGAGGCAGTCTAATCTCTGGGTTTGAGGCCAGCCTGGTCTACAGACAAATTCCAAGACAACCACAGCTACACAGAAAAACCTGTCTTCCAAAAAAAAAAAAAGAAAAGAAATAGAGTGGAGATACTGGGAGATTGCTCAGTGGTTTAGAGTCGTTCCTATTCTACCACAGGACCCAAATTCAGTTCCCAGTACCCACATTGGGCAGGTCACAACCGCCTGTGACTCCAGCTCAAGGAGATCTGGTGCCCCTTTTGTGACCTCCATAGGCACTCTCGTGCATGTGTGGTTATGCCTATACAAACAAAATATACATAGAATATAAAATAGAACTTTTCACTTTTTTAATGGAGATAATGGCAGACTCTCCTTTACAAGTAGTTCTGAATATTTATTGAGTGTTCATATAGGTCAACTGCTCTTAAGTTCTTCATGCATATTAACTCTTGATACTCGGTGACAACTTTCCCTTAAGGCACAATGGCAAACAAGGGAGTACAAAAAAGGGAGCAGTTATAGGGGCATAAACAGAGACGAAAGTGTTTAGGTTATTGAACAGGCCTTTAGACTACTTGGTACAGAAGATCTATGGGCCTGAAACACACCTTTAAGGATAATATATGTGTTGATAATGTCATGCACAAGGAAATTTGGTTTGTTATTTGTGGTGCTGAGGATTGAGCACAAGCTGAACAAAACACTGAGATATATATCCCTGTCACAGAAGTACATTTCATTCCCCCCATATTTTATACCTAAAACTGCTGTAACTTCATGGTATGGTCTCCTGCTTTAAGAAATGCATTGTCTTTAGTTATTTAAAGCTTAAAGACTAATGTTTGATGCTGTTGTTACGATGTGTGTGTGTGTGTGTTTGTGTGTGTGATGGATAGCCTTGAAATAATGCAGACTTGAACACAGGAGGAAATGTTTTTGATTGCCTTCTTAATATGCAACTTGCTATGTTTTCAAGTTCTAAAAAAATAAAGGATACAAGACCTATCCATGATAAAGTATTTATTCAGAAAAATATCCAAAATCTATATAAGGTATTAAATTGTCTGATTTGAGTGATTTTGCAGTGTGGTTTAAATTCTGGTTTGTCTGAGACAGGGTTTCTCTGTCTAGCTCTGGCTGTCAGTGGAACTCACTCTGTAGACCAGGCTGGCCTTGAACTCACAGACATCTGCCTGCCTCTGTCTCAGGAGTGCTGGGATTTGCTGGGATTAAAGGTGTGAGCCACTAGCATCCAGTTTTATTGTTTTTTTAAAAGCAATGTATAAGTAAAACCCACAGTTTTACAAAAATAGCTATTCAAGTAATCCACACAAAGTTGTTTTCACCGTTAACAATTTCTATGGCATTTGACATGGGCTACAAACATGGCCCTGTGGTAAAGTACTTTCTTAGCATGTGTCTTCAGACCTGGGCTCAATTCCAAGTACCACCAAAAAGAACAAAACAAAACAAAACAACTACTTTTTACTAGGAAGACCCTTTTCCCTTCCTCAATAAAAGAGAGATCAGGAGTGTGCCTTGTATCAGCAATTCCAGCACTTTGTTATCAGACACTGGGGGGATTGCAAGTTCCAGGTCAGGCAGGGTCACATAGTAAGACCCTATCTAAAATACATAACAGCCAGGAAATCTTAAAAATGAAAAATGGTCTATGTTTAGTAATAGTGCAAGTTAGTTTGAGTCATGAAAAATTTAAACAAAAATCAGTCTATAAGAAAATGTTGATGTGGGTCTGAAGAGGTGGCTCAGCATCTAAGAACACTGCTTACTCTTCCAGAGGTGCTGAGTTCAGTTCCCAGTAACCACATACTGGCTCACAACTGTCTATAGTGTGATCCCATGTCCTATTCTGACATAAAGTTGGACGTGCAGGTAGAGTACTCATATAAATAAAAATAAGTTTTTAAAGAGAAAAAGGAAGGAAGGAAGGAAGGAAGGAAGGAAGGAAGGAAGGAAGGAAGGAAGGAAGGAAAAGAAATGAAGGAAGAAAAAGTTGATGAAGCCCGGTGGTGGTAGTGGTGGGAGCACATGCCTTTAATCCCAGCACTCAGGAGCCAGAGGCAGGAAGAGCTCTATGCGTTAGAGGCCAGTCTGGGCTACAGAGTGAGCTGCAAGACAGCCAAGCCTACACAAAGAAACCCAGTCCCATAAAACCAAAAGTGTTGACGATCTAAGTATTTGTGCAGTAGGACATACCTATAATCCCAGATTTGGAAAGCAGGAGAATCCATTGTTCTGGGCTATGTAAACTCATGACTCAAAAAAAAAGAAGAAGAAAAGAAAAGAAAAACTATATGTATGTAGTACTGGAGGGCTTTTTCTGTGATTAAGAAAACTGTTTGCTCTTGCAGAGGACCTGAATTCAATTTCTGGCACTCACACAGAAACTCAAACCATCTGTAACTGCAGTTCTTCTAATCTAGGAGCACACAACACACATGCTTACATGCAGTGAAGATGTTTATATGCATAAATATACATGTACATAATAATTGACGAGAGGCTGAAGAGGTAGCTCAGCACTTAAGAGCACTTGTTCTTCCAAAGGGCCTGTGTTCATTGCCAGCACCTGCTTGGTCAATCACAACCCTCAGTAACTCCAGTCCCCTGGATCTGATGCCCTCTTCTGGCCTACTTGAACATTGTGTGCACATGATGTACAAAGTTTACAAAACACCTAGACACATAATTTATTTTAAGAATAATTGAGCAAGACATGGTGGTGCATGCCAGTAATCCCAGCACTCTGGAAGCTGAGAGGATAATCTTGAGTTCAAGGTTAGCCTGAGCTACATAACAAGTCCAAGGTTACCCTGGTATGTATACCAAAACCCTTTCTAAATTTTAGAAAATAGATATTAAGAGGGATTACAGCATAAACAATAAAACATCAAAATGGAAAAGTCAAAATAACCAGAAAAAAATCAAATATTAACTCTCACAAAAAGATTTATTAACAAATTATTTTACAGATGAATGCTTTCAAATAATTAAAGGTCAGATGGTTTTTAAACATGAGAGTTGTCATAGAACATAAACACAATTATCAAGAGGCTACTATATGCGTGTACAACAACTTATAGGCATCATAATAAAATCAAACCAATCACCGACAGACATAATATACAAAGCTCAATAATTGCCATCAAAATGTATTTGGCAAATAGGCAATTATTATTTAAGATTAGGTCCTGCTCAGATTAGGTGAGTCTCTAGCCAGAATCTTTGGGCCTTCCTTAGTCCTCTAAATGCTGGAATTAGATGCATGCATGGCAACAACTGGCTCAGCAAATGCTTTACGCATGACCATATGCCTGGTACTGTAATAGATGTCTGAACTAATATAGCACAACACCTGCCCCATGGACTCCATTTCAAGTGGGACGATGGCTACAGGAACAAGTATTTCCCATTACAAGATTATTAAGTTAGCTACAAAGTAGTAGATTTCATAATGGCATTTTTACACATGTTTTCTTCTTCCACACCCTGCCCTCTGGCCTTTGCCTTGCCCTCCCCTCTGTCCCATTCTTGCTGTTTTTCCATTGCCCACAACAACCTAATTTCTGCTCTCCCAGTACAATATTGCATTATCTTCTGTCAGTGTTCCTGTACCCTAATCCTTCAGGTCTCTTTTTCCCTCTCACAGTTCTCTAGTTTCATGAGTCATCCACACATGGACACCGACCCACTCACACATAGAAACTTCAATCAAGGCTACACACATGACAGAAAACATAGTGCTTATCTGAACGCAGTTTATTTCAGCTAACATTCTGAATTGAAATTTCACCCATTTTCCTACAAATGTCATTTTTTTACTTTTAAATCTGTGTGTGTGTGTGTCTCTGTGTGTGTGTGTGTGTGTGACCACAGAAATGAGAGATGTCATACCCTCCTGGGGCTTGTGTGGTTGTGAACTGCCTGGTTTGAGTGTTGGGAATCAAATGCTGGTCCTCTGGAAGAACAAGAAGTGCTCTTTATCACTGAGGCATATAGGCAGATCATGTGATAGTTTTGGTTGTCGTCCTCAAAGGTTTGTTTATCTTTTATTTTTATGTGTGTGAATATTTTTCCTGCAATATATGTGTACATCCGTGGTGACTGTGGAGGCCAGAAAGGGATTCCCTGGAACTGGAGTTATAGATGGTTCTGAGCCACCAAGTGGGTGCTGGGAACCAAACCCAGTTCCTCTGTAAGAGCAGCCAGTGCTTTTCCCTGAGACATCTGTCCCACCACTTTCTCATTTTTGACAAACCTACTTACTGATTTCCTCAGTAGCTGCAATTTATGCTCACTAGCAGTGAGTAAAGTTTCCTCTTTCCTCAAATTCCTGCCAGCATCTGTTGTTCTGTTTTCTTGATGAAAGTCATTCTGAGCTAGTAAGGTGACAGTATAAATCATTTTAATTTCACCTTTCCCTGATGGCTTAGGATGTTGAACCCATCATCAAATATTATTTGCCTTTTCTATTTCTTCCTTTGAGGACTGTCTGCTCACCTCATTACCTCATGTATGGATTGGCTTTGGTTTAATCTTGGCTGTTTTTACATAATAGAACCTTATGTGATACAGAGTTGGCAATGATTTCTCAAATCTGTAAGCTGTCTCTTCAGTTGTGAGGTTCCTTCCATTGTTAGGCAGGTTTTTAGTTTGCTATAATCCATGTGTCAGTCCTTGGGTTGTGTTCTCTGCTGTCACAGTCCATTCAGAAGTTCCTACCTCTGCATAGGATGATTGTTGACACGGGACATAGTTGATGTGTCTTCCCTGCAGTTTCAGCATGTCCTGTCTTCACATGAAGTCTGTGATCTATTTTCAATGTTTCATGTAGTTTGAGACTCGACCTGATTTCATTCTTCTCCAGGTACATACCCAGTTTTCTCAGCACCATCTGTAAAAGGATCTTTCCCAATGACATCTGGGTTTAAGGGAAAAAATGAAGTACCTGCTAGGGCTGGGATGATGAATCCATGATTAAGAGCACTTGCTGCTCTTGCAGAGGACAAAGGTTCAGTTAACAGCACCCATATGGCAGCTCACAATCCCTTATATCTCTAATTCTAAGGTATCTGATGTCATCTTCTGGAGAGTAGTTGACTGTTCAGTTTTCATGAGTTTGTAGGCATTCTGGGGGTAGAATTGTTGTTGAATTCTAGCATTATTCCATGGTAATCCAATAGTACACAGCTGGTTACTACATTTTCTTTTGTATCTGTGAATGTTTGCTTTGTTACTGATTATGTGATCAATTTTTGAGAAGGTTCCATGAGATGCTGAGAAGAAGGTATTTTCTTTTCTTTTGGGTGGAATGTTCTATAGATGTCTATTAATTTCATTTGTTTCACTACATCTGTGATATCTCTTATTGCTCCATTAAGTTTCTGTCTGTTTAGCCTGTCCATTGGTGAGAGAGGAGTGTTGAAACCTACTATTAGAGTGTGGGGTTTGATGTATGCTTTGAGTTCTTCTTTGTGTGTTTCCCTTCTTTGAGTTGTGGTGGTGGAGAGTTGTCAGATGTCTGTGTTATTATGGGTGTTCTTAGCTTCCTTGGTTTGTGCTTTGCCTTCTAGTAGTTTCTGTAAGGCTGGGTTTGTGGCTACCTATTATTTAAATCTGTTTTTGTCCTGGAATATCTTTTTTCTCCATTGATGGTGAATGCAAGCTTTGCTGCGAATAGTACTCTGGGATTGCCTTCATGGTCTCTTAGTGTTGGCAGCACATCTATCTAAGACATTCTGGCTTTCATGGTTTCCACTGAGAAGTCAGGTGTAATTCAAGTGCCTACAGACTCCTGATCTTTGATGAAGAAACCAGAAATACATGGGAGACCATTCTCTCCCTTATAAGAGATCATGTCAGCACACAGAAGCCACCCTGTTGCTGACACACGCCCACAGTCCAAAAAATATTTAATGGAAAGGAATTCCCACACAGACCTCAACCTAAAACCAGATATCTTGAACCTAACAGAAGAAAAAGAAGGAAAGATCCCTGAAATCAATGACATAGGAAAAGACTTTCTGAGCAGAACACTATTAACACAGACACTAATTTCAACAATTAATAAATGGGATCTCATGAAACTGAAAAGCTTCTGCATGACAAAAGATCCCATCATTCAGACAAAGTGGCAGCTTACAGAATGGTAAAATATTTTTTATCAACTACACACCCAATAATGGGCTAATATCCAAAATTACATAAAAAAAACTCAAACAAAATGTATAAAGAACTCAAAAGGCTAGATATCAAGAAAACAAATGACTCAATTAAAACTGGGAATTTTTAAACAGAGAATTCTCAATAGGGAACCTTAAGTGGCTGAGAAAGACTTAAATGTTCAACATTCTCAGTCATTAGTGAAATTCAAACCAAGTCTGCTTTGAGAGTCCATTTTACACCTGTCAGAATCCCTAGGATCAATAACACGAGTGACAGTTCCTGCTGGCAAGGACATAGAATAAGGGGGACACTCATCCACTGCTTGTGGGAGTGCAGACTCATACAGTCACTATGGAAATGAGTGTGGATGTACCTTAGAGAGATGGGAACTGATCTACCTCGTGATCCATCTCTATCACTCTTGGGCATTTACCCAAAGGAACCTTCATCCTACCACAGAGTAGCTTACTCAACCATGTCCATTGCTGATCTATTAATAATGCCCAGAAATTGGATAACATATTCAAGACATGAATATGAATGGATAATAAAAATTGGAACCTTTACACAAATGAATATTACTCAGCTTTTAAAAATAATTAAATTCACAGTAAATGGGTAGAACTAGGGGGGGAATCACCCTGAGTGAGGTACCCAGACACAGAAAACCAAATGTGGCATGTATTAGCTTACATGTGGATATACAGAATCACAGAGATTAAGCAGAGTAACAGACTAAGGAGGAGAGACACATCTCATCAGGAAAGAAGAAATAGAATAGAAAGGTACAGGCTGGTGTGGGGAGGTGCAAGGAGAGAAATAGAGGGACGAGGAAGTGTATACAGGGAGAAACAGCTAAAACTGAGGACACTAAAGTAGTGTGCAGTGGCATGGGTATTGATACAGTAGATGCTTCCTGAAATAAATGCATATGTGAAGGCATTCTAACAGAGGAATCAAATAACAGGGTGATGAGACTGTGTCTGAGAGCTTTCTCCTTCTGTCTTGCATTCCACTCTTTAGGTTGGGATTAAAGATGTGCACCACTGGGATTAAAGGCATGCACCGCCAGGTTTCTATGGCAAACTAGTGTGGCTACTGAGATTAAAGGTGTGTGCTACCACTTACTCTCTGATCTTCAGCTAAACTTTCTTTATTAAAATACAAATGAAATATCACTACACGTAAGGCTCACGAAGCACTGTAAAGGAGGGGACACATAGATTATAAGAGCCAGAGCATCATGGAGTTTTCTGTGACATTGTATCTCCTAGGAATGTCAGAATCTACACCAATAAAATCTCATTAACATGGCTGCTTAAATATGAGCTGAATAAGGACAAGAGGCAAGCTAAAGGGAGAAGGGGCCAACCAGCCCTACACAAAGAACTATAGGGACCTCACAAATGCCAGGAGTGGAGAAACAGTTTTAGTCCTACTGTGGGAAGAGTACACGAAATGCTTATCCAATACCAAATGGTGAGCCCCGAATCATACATACAAATAACATTATACTAAATTAAAGTATGTGTGTGTTATAGTTTCTTAGGTACTTAACAGTATGAATCCTTGTGATTTTTTTTCACATATCCATAATATTATTTTGCTCTCCTTTCTCCCTGTGTATTTATCTCCCTTCAACCTAATTATAACTCTGACAGCATACAGACAAGTAACATACAGATTGGGCAGGTTACATACACATATGCATGTAACAAAATTAATGAAAATTCCATTAATTTGAAAGGGAACAAGGAGGCATATATGAGAGGGTTTGAAGAAAAAAAGTAAAAGGAGAAATGATGTTTCAATGTTACAAAATATTTGTATAACTATGTACAGATGTGTTGCATTTGTTGAATATTATGTAAAAATGTGTTGCTGTTTTACCTTGTCTGCCTCAGGCACCTGAATAGTCTAACAAAAAGCTAAATGGCCAATAGCAAGGAAGAGGTATAGGCAGGACTTGCAGCAGGGAAACTAAGTAGCAGGAGGAATTTAGGCTTAGAAAGGAAGAAAGAAAAAGAGATACCAGGGAGAAACCAGTGGCCAGTCAGACAAACATGGAGGAAGCAGGAAAGCAAGACATACAGAATGAAAGAAAGGTAAAAAGCCCCAAGGAAAAATGTAGATGAATAGAAACAGGTTAAATTAAGTTCAAAAAGCTAGCAGGATGAGCCTAAGCTAAGACTAAGCACTTATAATTAATAAGCATTCATAATAAATTATTTGGGAGTTTCTTGGTGGCCCAAGGAAAATTCCAACTACACATAATACAACAAATAAAATAAAGAAGTAGTTGTTTTTAAAGCATTAACATAAAAGATAAAAAAGGGACACAGCCAAGACTGTTAAATAGACAAGCTTGTCTCAGAAAAAAAAAAACGAAGATAAAAAGAGAGGTAACTTATCCCTATTACCTGCTCTGAAGAATTTTTCACAGATACTGCCACGGCATAACCACATGGGAATAAGGTGGCCTGCATTAATTAAAAGGGTTTCTAATAATAAAGTATATTACAGTTGCTTATGACTTATAATGTCATTATAAAATATCTAGCAAATTAAATTCAACTTGATTACATATCATTTCTTCCCACTACATTCCTTAGGATGAATTTTAATTTATTAACACCATGTATCACTTAGCTAAAATCCTATGGCCTTCAGAAGTAGGCATAGAAAGCAAGCTTGTTAGGTTTTTGTGTGTCTATGACTACCAGCCTGATAACTGTAGACTTCAACTTTTTTTTTTTTTTTTTTTTTTTGGTTTTTCGAGACAGGGTTTCTCTGTGGTTTTGGAGCCTGTCCTGGAACTAGCTCTTGTAGACCAGGGTGGTCTCGAACTCACAGAGATCCGCCTGCCTCTGCCTCCCAAGTGCTGGGATTAAAGGCGTGCGCCACCACCGCCCGGCTTAGACTTCAACTTTTTAAACTTTGTACAAAAAAAAAAAATGTTTCAAGAAGTTCTTTGATAAGGAATGATTTTAGAAGGACTAGTATGTAAAAACTTGCTTTATTTAAGCACCAGTAGAACATTAATCCTTTCTCACTTCAGTCTTCTATAAAAAGAATCCAGGAGTAGTTAATGCATAAGCAATAGCTATTACAATAGTCTTACTAATTGACCTTGTAATGACAAAATATGGGAGATCTTGGTCAAACAGAGATAATACTTCCAATTCAAATGTCTTAGCTAAAGTGATTTTGTATTTCTTCTGTAGACTCTTCTCAAACTCACAGAGATCCCCCTGCCTCTGCCTCTTAAGTACTGGGAGTAAAGGAATGTACCACCACTGACCAGCAAATTTTGTACTTCTTAAGGCATCTTGAAACTAAGATGAGTGTTGAAATGAATTTTGAGAACTTAGGTCCTGATAAAACTGTACAAGAATACTTTATATTTGCCTTTATTTTTTTTAAAATGATCTTTATTATTTTTATTTTATGTATAAAGTGTTTTGCCTACATGTATGTCTGTATACCACACGTGTGTCTGGTGCCCACCAAAGCCAGAAGAGGGCATCAGACCTCCTGAAATTAGAGTTATAGTTATGGGTCCTGGGGATTTAACCCATTTCTTTGGAAGAGCAGGCAGTGCTCTTACCCATGGAGCCATTTCACCAGGCCCAGGGATATTTTACAAAACAAAACAACAATAAAAGATACTATGGAAAACAACTGGGCACTGCTGCAAAAGTACTTGATTGTCTCAAATACAGATGAGGAGACACACTGATGGCTAGGAAAGACTGAAACTCAAAAGGGCTGCTAGGGACAAAACTACAATTCTAGCCAGAGGCACAACAGCTGCAAGATTTAGAAATCTAAGCTTTTGCCCTAGGACTTCCCACCACTGTCTGGGAACTGGCATAGCCTTCTTGCTTAAGAGTACTCGCAAGAGGCTTTCTGACGTCACGCAGGCGGAGACTTTAAAATCCAAATGGCTCTTGGTTGGCATTGGTGGGTGTCTTCCTAAGCAGTTGTGCATTTTACTGGAAGTGGGCGCTGGGGGTCAAGAACCAGAGAGAAAGGTAACTGCTGGCATGGGGTTAACTCTGTTCCTGCTAAGAAACTCTGTGGCATCAGAGACCTGGGGCGGCATCTGCCAGGTTCTGGGTTCAGGGATCAGTAAGTTTGTGTGGGCAGCGCCTGGAGAGGGAAAAGAGGATGGTGATTGCTGACCAAGGTGTTCCGCAGGGAGGGGGAGAAGGGGAGGACTGCCTGGGAGGGACAGGTTAAAACACTGCGTTCCTGTGGTAATGCAGCATCTGAAAAGCCATGTAAGAAGAAAAAGTCTGGGAAACTGAAGGCTTGAGAATAAGACCTAAGTGGAATGTAAGCAGTCGAACAAGGAGTGATGTGACTCAGTGCACAGCCTATTGTGCTAAAGTCCCCAGCTCAAACAAACAATAAAGTGGGTGTTATTATTTGGTGTTAGTATTTGGGAATCTGCATTGGCCTGCCTGTCCTTAGGGTCCTGACAGGAAACCTCCTCACCTGTAGCCACTAAGAGCACTTCACCTGTAGCCACGTCTGGCCACATTTGCTATGGTTCCTTGTAACAGGTGGACCTACCCCCTAACCTCCCCCTTCTCCTGTGTCTACCTCCCTCTCTCTCCCGCACTCTTTACCCCATGGGACTAGTCTGCTCCCCTCTCTGCCTCCTCTGTCCCTTCTCTCTCATCTTCCAATAAGCCTCCTATATAAGCCTTATCGCATAGCGTGACTTCTCTTCACTACATATATATATATATATATATATATATATATATATATATATATATATATATTATCAACAGTGAGTTCTGTCTTATCCTAGAAAGAAGCCAGGGCAGGACCAGAAAAAGCTGAGTGGCTAGCGTCTAGTGGTGCAGAGACGAAGACAGGGTCTGACATAGGTATGCTTATGATACTAAAATATTTTGAGAATGGAAGCAGCCTCTACATTATGTTATGGAACAGATTGCTTGTCTTTATTGAAAGGGAGATTAGAACCAGAGAGACAATAGTGGGTATTAAACTATGGGGTTAAACATAAAGCAAGAAAAGTAGATATTAGGAAAAGAGAATGAATCCTGATTTTGAAGCCAAAGGAAACATTTTGAGGAGAGTTAAGGAGCCTGAGATTTCTTGTCAAGCAGTCTGTGAGTTACCATTGAAATAGAAATAAGAGATACCAGTGATGTCTTCGGGATAACACATTGAAATTTTGCGATCATGGATTGCCGTGTGATGCAGGAATCATATATGTTCATTTTTCCACTGTCTTGCTCGAGTGTATTGAATACTTGAAGTTGCATAGGTGTTATCTTTAGTGAGGACTTAAGTATACATGACAAACAAATACAGCACACAGGGAAAATACTATCGTAAAGGAATAAACTTAGTTACTCTTCTACTTCAGAATAAAAGTGACAATTATTGCTTAATGATCCACTTGCATCTGGAACATTTTTCTGATATTGAAATCATGAATTAGGTTCTGAGCATGAAGCGCAGTTCCATTTCCACCGGTGGTGCTGGCTGCCTCTCCACACAGGAATTAAGATCTCAGGACCTCGATGAACCAGACCTTTATACCCGTCAAGCGTAAGTGCCTCCAACTATGGATCTCAGCTGCATGCTGCCATGTTCTGTACCTAGTTCTCAGAAACTGTAGAATCAGATGGTGAAAGTGGGTCTTCTCTAGTTCCACACTTGAGTCGCTCACTCTCCAAAGGTTAGTAATTCCTTCAGAGAGCTTTGGTTTTACTGTCTAAGTCTGGCAGTATCAATTATATTAGCAATTAAACTAAGAAAATGTCAGTATAAACTCAATTTAAAATAACAATCTTATTATAAGGTTTCAAAACTAAAATGGTTTTATTTATTTATTTGCTTCTTTGTTTGTTTTGGTTTGTTTTGGAGACAAGATTTCTCGATGCAGCCCTAGTTTTCCTGGCATTCACTCTGTAGACCAGGTTAGCATCGAACTTTGGGATATACCTTTCTCTGCTTCCAAAGTGCTCAGATTAAAGGTGCGTGCCACCACCACCTACAATGCTTTTAATTTAAAAAAAAAATATGGGTAAGCAAGATGACTCAGCAGGTAAAGGCACTTATCAACAAACCCAAACACCTGCTTTCAATCCCCAGACCCACATGGTAGAAGAGAACATGCTGCATCAGCAGCTACTGACCACCAGCTGCTCGCTCTCTTTCTGTCACTCTCTCTGTCTCTCTCTCCCTCTCTCTCTCTCTCTCTCTCGTTCTCACACACACACACACAATAATAAATGTAATAAAGTTAAAATATTTCCAATGGAAAACAATTTCATTGGGCAGCAAAACATGGTCTCCCCTTTTAACGTCAGATCCCTTTAATATCTGACTAATGAAAGACAGTTAGAATCTATTCTGCTGCTGCATTCAGACTGTCCTAGCAGCCAGTCTCTAGGTAGCAATATATGCATGAAAGGATGAGCATGAGAAGAACAAACAACATCTTAGTTTTGATGTAGTGATACCTAGATATACATACCTTGGAGAACATGTCTAGTCTAGATCAGCAGTTGTCTGGATTGGAGTTGGGGAAGTTTGATACAGATTGACAGGAAACAGTCTGTTATTTGTATGACCTGGGGTATGACCTCACCTTTTTGTACTTTGAATCCCTTGTGTATAAGAATGGGGATAGGTTGAGCGGTGGTGCACATATTTAATTAAACGGAGGCAGTCTAATCTCTGGGTTTGAGGCCAGCCTGGTCTACAGACAAATTCCAAGACAACCACAGCTACACAGAAAAACCTGTCTTCCAAAAAAAAGAAAGAAAAAGAGTGGAGATACTGGGAGATTGCTCAGTGGTTTAGAGTCGTTCCTATTCTACCACAGGACCCAAATTCAGTTCCCAGTACCCACATTGGGCAGGTCACAACCGCCTGTGACTCCAGCTCAAGGAGATCTGGTGCCCCTTTTGTGACCTCCATAGGCACTCTCGTGCATGTGTGGTTATGCCTATACAAACAAAATATACATAAAATATAAAATAGAACTTTTCACTTTTTTAATGGAGATAATGGCAGACTCTC
The DNA here is from genome assembly GCF_950005125.1 of Chionomys nivalis. NCBI lineage: Eukaryota > Metazoa > Chordata > Mammalia > Rodentia > Cricetidae > Chionomys > Chionomys nivalis. The sequence continues at coordinate 29,278 of NW_026646898.1, read as the reverse complement.
CTTTACAAGTAGTTCTGAATATTTATTGAGTGTTCATATAGGTCAACTGCTCTTAAGTTCTTCATGCATATTAACTCTTGATACTCGGTGACAACTTTCCCTTAAGGCACAATGGCAAACAAGGGAGTACAAAAAAGGGAGCAGTTATAGGGGCATAAACAGAGACGAAAGTGTTTAGGTTATTGAACAGGCCTTTAGACTACTTGGTACAGAAGATCTATGGGCCTGAAACACACCTTTAAGGATAATATATGTGTTGATAATGTCATGCACAAGGAACTTTGGTTTGTTATTTGTGGGGCTGAGGATTGAGCACAAGCTGAACAAAACACTGAGATATATATCCCTGTCACAGAAGTACATTTCATTCCCCCCATATTTTATACCTAAAACTGCTGTAACTTCATGGTATGCTCTCCTGCTTTAAGAAATGCATTGTCTTTAGTTATTTAAAGCTTAAAGACTAATGTTTGATGCTGTTGTTACGATGTGTGTATGTGTGTGTGTGTGTGTTTGTGTGTGTGTGTGATGGATAGCCTTGAAATAATGCAGACTTGAACACAGGAGGAAATGTTTTTGATTGCCTTCTTAATATGCAACTTGGTATGTTTTCAAGTTCTAAAAAAATAAAGGATACAAGACCTATCCATGATAAAGTATTTATTCAGAAAAATATCCAACATCTATATAAGGTATTAAATTGTCTGATTTGACTGATTTTGCAGTGTGGTTTAAATTCTGGTTTGTCTGAGACAGGGTTTCTCTGTCTAACTCTGGCTGTCAGTGGAACTCACTCTGTAGACCAGGCTGGCCTTGAACTCACAGACATCTGCCTGCCTCTGGCTCAGGAGTGCTGGGATTTGCTGGGATTAAAGGTGTGAGCCACTAGCACCCAGTTTTATTGTTTTTTTAAAAGCAATGTATAAGTAAAACCCACAGTTTTACAAAAATAGCTATTCAAGTAATCCACACAAAGTTGTTTTCACCGTTAACAATTTCTATGGCATTTGACATGGGCTACAAACATGGCCCTGTGGTAAAATACTTTCTTAGCATGTGGCTTCAGACCTGGGCTCAATTCCCAGTACCACCAAAAAGAACAAAACAAAACAAAACAACTACTTTTTACTAGGAAGACCCTTTTCCCTTCCTCAGTAAAAGAGAGATCAGGAGTGTGCCTTGTATCAGCAATTCCAGCACTTTGTTATCAGACACTGGGGGGATTGCAAGTTCCAGTTCAGGCAGGGTCACATAGTAAGACCCTATCTAAAATACATAACAGCCAGGAAAATTAAAATGAAAAATGGTCTATGTTTAGAAATACTGCAAGTTAGTTTGAGTCATGAAACATTTAAACAAAAATCATTCTATAAGAAAATGTTTGAGGGTCTGAAGAGGTGGCTCAGCATCTAAGAACACTGCTTACTCTTCCAGAGGTGCTGAGTTCAGTTCCCAGTAACCACATACTGGCTCACAACTGTCTATAGTGTGATCCCATGTCCTATTCTGACATAAAGTTGGACGTGCAGGTAGAGTACTCATATAAATAAAAATAAGTTTTTAAAGAGAAAAAGGAAGGAAGGAAGGAAGGAAGGAAGGAAGGAAGGAAGGAAGGAAGGAAGGAAGGAAGGAAAAGAAATGAAGGAAGAAAAAGTTGATGAAGCCCGGTGGTGGTAGTGGTGGGAGCACATGCCTTTAATCCCAGCACTCAGGAGCCAGAGGCAGGAAGAGCTCTATGCGTTAGAGGAGAGCCTGGGCTACAGAGTGAGCTGCAAGACAGCCAAGCCTACACAAAGAAACCCAGTCCCATAAAACCAAAAGTGTTGACGATCTTAGTATTTGTGCAGTAGGACATACCTATAATCCCAGATTTGGAAAGCAGGAGAATCCATTGTTCTGGGCTATGTAAACTCATGACTCAAAAAAAAAGAAGAAGAAAAGAAAAGAAAACCTATATGTATGTAGGACTGGAGGGCTTTTTCTGTGATTAAGAAAACTGTTTGCTCTTGCAGAGGACCTGAATTCAATTTCTGGCACTCACACAGAAACTCAAACCATCTGTAACTGCAGTTCTTCTAATCTAGGAGCACACAACACACATGCTTACATGCAGTGAAGATGTTTATATGCATAAATATACATGTACATAATAATTGACGAGAGGCTGAAGAGGTAGCTCAGCACTTAAGAGCACTTGTTCTTCCAAAGGGCCTGTGTTCATTGCCAGCACCTGCTTGGTCAATCACAACCCTCAGTAACTCCAGTCCCCTGGATCTGATGCCCTCTTCCGGCCCTCTTGAATATTGTGTGCACATGATGTACAAAGTTTACAAAACACCTAGACACATAATTTATTTTAAAAATAATTGAGCAAGACATGGTGGTGCATGCCAGTAATCCCAGCACTCTGGAAGCTGAGAGGAGAATCTTGAGTTCAAGGTTAGCCTGAGCTACATAACAAGTCCAAGGTTACCCTGGTATGTATAGCAAAACCCTTTCTAAATTTTAGAAAATAGATATTAAGAGGGATTACAGCATAAACAATAAAATATCAAATGGAAAAGTCAAAATAACCAGAAAAAAATCAAATATTAACTCTCACAAAAAGATTTATTAACAAATTATTTTACAGATGAATGCTTTCAAATAATTAAAGGTCAGATGGTTTTTAAACATGAGAGTTGTCATAGAACATAAACACAATTATCAAGAGGCTACTATATGCGTGTACAACAACTTATAGGCATCATAATAAAATCAAACCAATCACCGACAGACATAATATACAAAGCTCAATAATTGCCATCAAAATGTATTTGGCAAATAGGCAATTATTATTTAAGATTAGGTCCTGCTCAGATTAGGTGAGTCTCTAGCCAGAAACTTTGGGCCTTCCTTAGTCCTCTAAATGCTGGAATTAGATGCATGCATGGCAACAACTGGCTCAGCAAATGCTTTACGCATGACCATATGCCTGGTACTGTAATAGATGTCTGAACTAATATAGCACAACACCTGCTCCATGGACTCCATTTCAAGTGGGACGATGGCTACAGGAACAAGTATTTCCCATTACAAGATTATTAAGTTAGCTACAAAGTAGTAGATTTCATAATGGCATTTTTACACATGTTTTCTTCTTCCACACCCTGCCCTCTGGCCTTTGCCTTGCCCTCCCCTCTGTCCCATTCTTGCTGTTTTTCCATTGCCCACAACATCTTAATTTCTGCTCTCCCAGTACAATATTGCATTATCTTCTGTCACTGTTCCTGTACCCTAATCCTTCAGGTCTCTTTTTCCCTCTCACAGTTCTCTAGTTTCATGAGTCATCCACACATGGACACCGACCCACTCACACATAGAAACTTCAATCAAGGCTACACACATGAGAGAAAACATAGTGCTTATCTGAACGCAGTTTATTTCAGCTAACATTCTGAATTGAAATTTCACCCATTTTCCTACAAATGTTATTTTTTTACTTTTAAATCTGTGTGTGTGTGTGTGTGTGTGTGTGTGTGTGTGTGTGTGACCACAGAGATGAGAGATGTCAGACCCTCCTGGGGCTTGTGTTACAGGTGGTTGTGAACTGCCTGGTGTGAGTGTTGGGAATCAAATTCTGGTCCTCTGGAAGAACAAGAAGTGCTCTTTATCACTGAGGCATATAGGCAGATCATGTGATAGTTTTGGTTGTCGTCCTCAAAGATTTGTTTATCTTTTATTTTTATGTGTGTGAATATTTTTCCTGCAATATATGTGTACATCCATGGTGACTGTGGAGGCCAGAAAGGGATTCCCTGGAACTGAATTTATAGATGGTTCGGAGCCACCAAGTGGGTCCTGGGAACCAAACCCAGTTCCTCTGTAAGAGCAGCCAGTGCTTTTCCCTGAGACATCTGTCCCACCACTTTCTCATTTTTGACAAACCTACTTACCGATTTCCTCAGTAGCTGCAATTTTTGCTCACTAGCTTTGAGTAAAGTTTCCTCTTTCCTCAAATTCCTGCCAGCATCTGTTGTTCTGTTTTCTTGATGAAAGTCATTCTGAGCTAGTAAGGTGACAGTATAAATCATTTTAATTTCACCTTTCCCTGATGGCTTAGGATGTTGAACCCATCATCAAATATTATTTGCCTTTTCTATTTCTTCCTTTGAGGACTGTCTGCTCACCTCATTACCTCATGTATGGATTGGATTTGGTTTAATCTTGGCTGTTTTTACATAATAGAACCCTATGCGATACAGAGTTGGCAATGATTTCTCAAATCTGTAAGCTGTCTCTTCAGTTGTGAGGTTCCTTCCATTGTTAGGCAGGTTTTTAGTTTGCTATAATCCATGTGTCAGTCCTTGGGTTGTGTTCTCTGCTGTCACAGTCCATTCAGAAGTTCCTACCTCTGCATAGGATGATTGTTGACACGGGACATAGTTGATGTGCCTTCCCTGCAGTTTCAGCATGTTCTGTCTTCACATGAAGTCTGTGATCTATTTTCAATGTTTCATGTAGTTTGAGACTCGACCTGATTTCATTCTTCTACAGGTACATAGCCAGTTTTCTCAGCACCATCTGTAAATGATCTTTCCTAATGACATCTGGGTTTAAGGGAAAAAATGAAGTACCTGCTAGGGCTGGGATGATGAATCCATGATTAAGAGCACTTGCCGCTCTTGCAGAGGACAAAGGTTCAGTTAACAGCACCCATATGGCAGCTCACAATCCCTTATATCTCTAATTCTAAGGTATCTGATGTCATCTTCTGGAGAGTAGTTGACTGTTCAGTTTTCATGAGTTTGTAGGCATTCTGGGGGTAGAATTGTTTTTGAATTCTGGCATTATTCCATGGTAATCCAATAGTACACAGCTGGTTACTACATTTTCTTTTGTATCTGTGAATGTTTGCTGTGTTACTGATTATGTGATCAATTTTTGAGAAGGTTCCATGAGATGCTGAGAAGAAGGCATTTTCTTTTCTGTTGGGTGGAATGTTCTATAGATGTCTATTAATTTCATTTGTTTCACTACATCTGTGATATCTCTTATTGCTCCATTAAGTTTCTGTCTGTTTAACCTGTCCATTGGTGAGACAGGAGTTTTGAAACTACTATTAGAGTGTGGGGTTTGATGTATGCTTTGAGTTCTAGTTTGTGTGTTTCCCTTCTTTGAGTTGTGGTGGTGGAGAGTTGTCAGATGTCTGTGTTATTATGGGTGTTCTTAGCTTCCTTGGTTTGTGCTTTGCCTTCTAGTGGTTTCTGTAAGGCTGGGTTTGTGGCTACCTATTATTTAAATCTGTTTTTGTCCTCGAATATCTTTTTTCTCCTTTGATGGTGAATGCAAGCTTTGCTGCAAATAGTACTCTGGGATTGCCTTCATGGTCTCTTAGTGTTGGCAGCACATCTATCTAAGAAATTCTGGCTTTCATGGTTTCCACTGAGAAGTCAGGTGTAATTCAAGTGCCTACGGACTCCTGATCTTTGATGAAGAAACCAGAAATACATGGGAGACCATTCTCTCCCTTATAAAAGATCATGTCAGCACAAAGAAGCCACCCTATTGCTGACACACCCCCACATCCCAAAAAATATTTAATGGAAAGGAATTCCCACACAGACCTCAACCTAAAACCAGATATCTTGAACCTAACAGAAGAAAAAGAAGGGAAGATCCCTGAAATCAATGACATAGGAAAAGACTTTCTGAGCAGAACACTATTAACACAGACACTAATTTCAACAATTAATAAATGGGATCTCATGAAACTGAAAAGCTTCTGCATGACAAAAGATCCCATCATTCAGACAAAGTGGCAGCTTACAGAATGGTAAAATATTTTTTATCAACTACACACCCAGTAGAGGGCTAATATCCAAAATTATACAAAAAAACTCAAACAAAATGTATAAAGAACTCTAAAGGCTAGATATCAAGAAAACAAATGACTCAATTAAAACTGGGGTATAGATCTAAACAGAGAATTCTCAATAGGGAACCTTAAGTGGCTGAGAAAGACTTAAATGTTCAACATTCTCAGTCATTAGTGAAATTCAAACCAAGTCTGCTTTGAGAGTCCATTTTACACCTGTCAGAATCCCTAGGATCAATAACACGAGTGACAGTTCCTGCTGGCAAGGACGTAGAATAAGGGGGACACTCATCCACTGCTGGTAGGAGTGCAGACTCATACAGTCACTATGGAAATGAGTGTGGATGTACCTTAGAGAGATGGGAACTGATGTACCTCGTGATCCAGCTCTATCACTCTTGGGCATTTACCCAAAGGAAACTTCATCCTACCACAGAGACGCTTACTCAACCATGTCCATTGCTGCTCTATTAATAATGCCCAGAAATTGGATAACATATTCAAGACATGAATATGAATGGATAATAAAAATTGTAACCTTTACACAAATGAATAATACTCAGCCTTTAAAAAGAATTAAATTCACAGTAAATGGGTACAACTAGGGGGGGAATCACCCTGAGTGAGGTACCCAGACACAGAAAGCCAAATGTGGCATGTATTAGCTTACATGTGGATATACAGAATCACAGAGATTAAGCATAGAGTAACAGACTAAGGAGGAGAGAAGCATCTCATCAGGAAAGAAGAAATAGAATAGAAAGGTACAGGCTGGTGAGGGGAGGTGCAAGGAGAGAAATAGAGGGACGAGGTAGTGTATATAGGGAGAAACAGCTAAAACTGAGGACACTGAAGTAATGAGCAGTGGCATGGGTATTGATACAGTAGATGCTTCCTGAAATAAATGCATATGTGAAGGCATTCTAACAGAGGAATCAAATAACAGGGTGATGAGACTGTGTCTGAGAGCTTTCTCCTTCTGTCTTGCATTCCTTTCTTTTGGTTGGGATTAAAGATGTGCACCACTGGGATTAAAGGCATGCACCGCCAGGTTTCTATGGCAAACTAGTGTGGCTACTGAGATTAAAGGTGTGTGCTATCACTTACTCTCTGATCTTCAGCTAATCTTTCTTTATTAATATACAAATGAAATATCACTACATGTAAGGCTCACGAAACATTGTAAAGGTGGGGACTTATGGATTATAAAAGCCAAGCATCATGGAGTTTGCTGTGACATTGTATCTCCTAGGAATGTCAGAATCTACACCAATAAAATCTCATTAACATGGCTGCTTAAATATGAGCTGAATAAGGACAAGAGGCCTGGTATAGGGGACAAGGGGCCAACCAGCCCTACACAAAGAACTATAGGGAACTCACAAATGCCGGGAGTGGAGAAACAGTTTTAGTCCTACTGCTGAAAGAGTACACGAATTGCTTATCCAATACCAAATGGTGAGCCCTGAAACCATACGTACAAATAACATTATACTAAATTAAAGTATGTGTGTGTTATAGTTTCTTAGGTACTTAACAGTATGAATCCTTGTAAAATTTTTCACATATCCATAATATTATTTTGCTCTCCTTTCTCCCTGTGTATTTATCTCCCTTCAACCTAATTATAACCCTGACAGCATACAGAGAAGTAACATACAGATTGGGCAGGTTACATACACATAAGCATGTAACAAAATTAATGAAAAATCCATGAATTTGAAAGGGAACAAGGATGCATATATGAGAGGGTTTGAAGAAAAAAAGTAAAAGGAGAAATGATGTTTCATTGTTACAAAATATTTGTATAACTATGTAAAGATGTGTTGCATTTGTTGAATTATATGTAAAAACGTGTTGCTGTTTTACCTTGTCTGCCTAAGGCACCTGAATAGTCTAACAAAAAGCTAAATGGCCAATAGCAAGGAAGAGGTATAGGCCGGACTTAAATACTGAGGAAATGGTTTTGATTGGCTTCTTAAAATATTCTTAATATGCAACTTGTTATGTTTTTCAGCTCTAAAACAATAAATGTTACAAGACCTATCCATGGTAAAGCATTCAGAAAAATATCCAACATTTATATAAGCTATTAAATTGTCTAATTTGAGGGATTTTGCTCCCAACACTTTTTCTAATCCAAACTCAATGCCTAGTAAAAATGATTGTAGTTTCTTACAGAAAATGGTTATTCATATTGTTTATCCAGAATGTCTCTTCAAGCCCCATCAACAAAAGATTTTCTTAAGATTTTTGCATTTCTTTACAGTGTCTTATGTCCATTGTATAAATTTGAAGAGATTCCAAGATTTTAAAGACCTTGGGTATGTAATATTTTTATTAGTCTAAGATCTTATCAGAACACAGAAGAAACACATATTATAAATTTGTGAATCCTCTGAATTAGTAGGTTCAGTTTTAGGACAATCACTGTTAACAGCATGTGTATGATGTACTGAAAAAGAAGGAAAATTGATAGATTGTAGCATATTCAACATTTTGGTTCCTGTAACAGACGCCAATGCTTGGTAATTGTTAAATATAGGAGTTATTGAGGTAAAGAGATGGCTCAGTGGTTAAGAGTACTGTCTGCTCTTCCAGAGGACTCAGGTTAGGCTCTCAGGACCCATATGGTGCCTCACAGTCATATACAATGATTCCTCTTTTGACCTCCACAGCTACCAGGCATACACATGTTATGCATATATGTAGGCAAAATATCCATATATATAAATTTTAAATATACAATACATTTATATTTATGATATATGTATATATATATACACACACACAGACACACACACACACACACACACACACACACACATATATATATATATATATATATAGTAGACTACTTGGTACAGAGGATCTATGGACTTCACACATATATTTATACACACACTCTCACACAGACATACACTCATGCATGCACACGCACACACGTGTGACTGACTTAATTCATGGTTATAAAGGATGGAAAGCCGAAAAGATGAACATGTGTGTCAGAAAAGGATTACCTTTATAACAAGACCATGCCTTCAAGCTCCCATTTTTTTGGAATAGATTCATTCATAGGGCTCTCACCTGCCTGAAGTCTCATGTCTTTGTATCATTAGTATCTGACTCTGGGGACTAAGTTACCAACATGAATTCTGCAGAATAAACATTCAAACTGTAGTAGTCCATTATAACAGAAGATAGAACGTAAAGCACAAACCATGAGGAACATAATGTACAGCCTGGTATGGCCTTTAATCCCAGAATTCCAAAGGCCAAGGCAAATAGATCCTCTGAATTCAAGGCTACCCTGATCTACATGATGAATACCAGGCCAGCCAAAGCTACTCAGTCCTGGTCTCAAGAAAACATAAAGTGCAGCCTGGGTACCATTGTTTATAGTGGCAAAACCATAGCATTAAGGTCTGATGAAAACGATGAGATTGTCTTATTTTGATTTCCTGATACTTGAATAAAACACAGAATAAAACTAATGAAGGGGGCTGGAGAGATGGCTAAGAGCACTGTCTGCTCTTCCAGAGGACCCCAGTTCAACTACCAGCAACTACATGGTGGCTCACAACCAGCACATTGTATGCATAGGAGATAAATAAATCTTTCAAAAAAAAGACACTAACAGAGGGAAGAGTTTATTACATTAATCATCAAGGGAATTAAGGGCAGAAACTCAAGCAGGAGCAGAGGTGGGAACTATGAAGCCAAGCTGTTTACTGACTCGTTCTCCATAGCTTGCTCAGCTTGCTTTCTACTACAGTCCAGTATTACCTACTTGGGTGGCACTGCCCACAGAGGACTAGCCCTCTTCCATCAGTCATGAGTTAAGGGAGTGCTTCATAGATATGCCCATGGGCCAGCCTAATGGAGACTTTTCCTTTATTGAGGTTCCATCTTTCCAGATGACTCTAGTTTGTATCTGGTTGACAAAGCTAACCAGCAGAGAGATGAAGTTTAAAAGTATTATAAAGAAAGACAAGCACAGATCAGATGTGGTGCTGCACATGTGTGATCCCAACACTTCAGGAAACTGAGGAAGGAAAGCTGTTTGTTTGGAGACACAGGGACGGAAGGAGATTTAGTGACAGATAATGACTAATGTACTAATAGAAGTACATTGAATGTAAGAAAATGAAAAGGTTTTTGAGGAGAATCCTATACTCAGCTGTTAAACACTGTGCAAAGTAATCTGTGTAATGTGAACAAATACACAAAAATCAATGATGAATAAGATCTTCAGAGTAGACTCAAATATCTTCAAACAGGTATGCATGCAGTGTAGCTTTAAAATACACTTTTACTGTAGCCTTTATGCTTGCTAACACGGTTGCTCGTTATCTTCCTGTTTCTCATAGGTATCTCTTTGCACTGTCCAAGAGGGAAGCCCCTCATACCTGGCCTAACATCCTGGCAGCCTTGGTATGGCTGATAGACTGCATCAAGGTATTTGATTGATAGTTTAAATCTTACCTTTAAACGATTAGTTTTTGTTTTGTTTTGTTTTTCCTCACAATGAATTTCTATTCTCTCCCTATCTGACTTTTGCAACTTGTCTCCAAACCTGCTTCTGCTTTCAAAGCACCATCTGATTTGAAGTTCTTCAAACTGTTAGTGTAAGAATGGTGAGCAGGGAGAAGCTCTGCTGGACAAATTGTTTTCCTGGGGTGTTAGAGTTTAGACAAAAATGAACCCATCATTTTTCTTTGAGAAATTCATTTTGTCATTTTTTAAAAATAGAATCAGTGTTAATCACAAAAAAATAGGGAAATATAGAATGAATATTTTCCCAACTTACAGATAACTTTTAAGTCATTTTCTTTGGATATAGCTTTCTTTCTTTCTTTCTTTCTTTCTTTCCTTCTTTCTTTCTTTGGTATTAAGTGTTGAACCATGGGTTGCTCTACCATTGAGGTGCACTTCAGCCCTGGATATTGGTTTCAAAGTCCTGTTTACTCTAAAACTGTGTACAGTCATGTTTTACTTGCTGATGTTCTGTCACTGATGGATGGCATCATGGTCCCATAAGATTATTACAGATATGAACTAATTTCTGTCACTTAGTGATGGAGCCATTGCAAAATTGCTCATCTCTGGTGATGCTGATATAAACCTGTGCTGCAGCCATATAAGAGTATAACACATAAGTTAATGTTGCCTGACATGTTTACCCTACTTATTTTATAGAGTGTATGACATTTTTTTAAACAAATGTTTTTTTTTTATTGTGAAACAGTGCCATGTAAATCTGTAGCAGCCTCTTATTTCTACATATTAACAAGTTTTCCTCCAAGGAAACTTATAGCAATTAAAAATACTCAGCCTCCAGATGTGATAGCATACTTTTTTGAGTCCTAGCACTTGGGGCAGAGGCAGGCAGATCTCTGAGTACAGGGACAGCCTGGTCTATGCAGAGACAGCCCTTCTCTACACAGCCATGGGTGAGCATTGTGTGCCTATGGAGAGGCATTACTGTTTCAGACTCTACCTATGTGGAAACTTTAAAGCTGTTTGTTTTCTCAGTTTTATATCCCGCTACGTGATTTCGCTATTAATTTGAAACTTTTCTTTTTTGGTTGGTTGGTTGGTTTTTTCTGTGAGTGAATCTCACCAAGTTGCCTAGTCTGTACTCTGGGGTCAAAGGTCAAATAATCTTTCCACTGCAATCTGGTAAATAGCTGGAACTACAGGTATGTGCCACTGCATCCAGCTTTTAATCCAGCATTTTATTTGAACCATTTTGTATGAAATTCTTTCTGTCTCAAACTGATCCAATGATTTGGGAAGGCATATTGTTGGGTTTGGTTTGGTTTTGTTGTCAGGTTGCTGTGCCTTTGAGAAAGGAATGGCTGGGATATGGTGAGTGGGCATTTTGGTTCATCATTTTGGAATAGAAACTGTATTTCACTGGTAGTCTTAACTGGGATCACCAGTCCTTAGCATTATATCCAGGTTTGGTTTTTGTTGTTGTTTGTTGTTGTTGTTGTTTGTTATTGTTGTTGGTTTTTGGAGTTGACTTTGCATTCCCTAGATTTATGGTCCCCCATGTTAGTGTTAGAGCCTCTTTTATTCTGTGTAGGTACTCTTCAGCTGAACTGCACTTCCCAGTCCTGATGATGCCTTTGAAGGCTTTAAATTGTTATTTCTGTGTGTGTGTGCGATGTGTAAACATGCTCATGCTGTGGGACACATGTGAAAGTCATAGCATAATATTTTGGAGTTGGTTACTGAGTCTGGTCTGTTGTTCATATTTTTAATAACTGACAACATGACAAAAAGAATATTGCTATTTTTTATATTTTTATTTTTTTTTTAAAGTTGAACTTCAAAGTTTCACACAAGAGTAATTGCCTGGGCTGGAGAGATGGCACAGAGGATAAGAGCATTGACTGCTTTTTCAGAGGTCCTGAGTTCAATTCCAGCAACCCCATGGTGGCTCATAACCATTATAAGATCTGATGCCCTCTTCTGACATGCAGACAGAACACTGTATACATAGCAAATAAATCTTTTTTTTTTTTTTTTTTTTGGCTGTTGAAGTCACAAGGGCCCAGTCTTTAATGAGAGGCAAGGGGAGGGAAGGAAACTGGTGCACTCTGGGGTGCTCCAGGCATCTTCCTGCAGCCTCCTGCAAGGGATCTCGGGGTCCAGGGATGTCCTGTTTCAGGTCCCGAGCTTGAAGCCTCTCTGGGCATGGCCCAGGCGCTGGAGTCCTGGTCCATATCTGCTCAGAGTCCGGAGGCCTCCTGAGTGTTCTGTGTCCACCGGGGTGGGGGAGTGAGAAGGTTGGGGGGATGGGGGTGGGATGGGGGGTGGAGGGGTGAGGGGGAGGGGCCTTGACACCACTGCAGCTCACCTGAGCTCTGCCACCCAGAGCACCATCAGCTTATACCTGTGTGAAGCCTCTGTGTGAAGTACCTGTGTGACCTGGACCTTGGATCCCCTGCGGTGATTGCAGCTCCTCCTCTGGTTGCACAAGTGGAGGCAGAGGCTGCAGAGCAGCAGCAAGGGGAAAAGCAGCGTTGTTTTTGTTGTTGTCGTTCTTTTTTCTTCTTTTTCTGCTTCTCCCGCGCGCTGGGAGCCAGCTACAAGCGTGGCAGGAAAAAAAGTAATTGCCTTTTTTCCTTTTGCAATGATGCAAAAAAAATGATATTACTGTGTATTTGCATGTGCATGGGCACATGTACGCATGCTACAACATATATGTGGAATCAAGCCCAGGTTGCCAAAACTGTATATCATGCTTTTACCTCCTTCTCGCTAGCACTTTTTTCCTTTTATCTTACCAATTTACAAAAACTTATCTCCACTTCCTACTACTGGAACTGCAAATGCTCATCTCCACATTCAGCTTTTACATGGTTCCCTTAGCACAAATTCAAATAAATACCTGCAGTCAGCTATGAGGGTAAGCTGAGCAATCCAAGAGCAGAGTGGCCAGGTACTAGAGAGAACTTTAACTTCTACCAATGCTTAAACCTAAGGGGCAATCCTCTCCTTGGGCTCCCTCCTCAGGCTCTCTCCTCAGACTAAAGGAACAATACTCAGAATACTCTGAGCTCTTGTCTCCTCCCCTCTTATATTCCTCTCTCCATCTAGCCCTATCACTCCTGTCTCCACCCCTCTAGTGGTGGGATTGAAGGTGTGGGATCACCTCTGCAGGAGCTCTGTTTCTCTTTTAGACATTCAGTCATGTGTAACCCAGAGTGGTCTTGAACTAACAGATCCCTCTGTCTCTTTCTCCTTAGTCCTGGGATTAAAGGTGTGTGCCTTCTAGTGGTTTACTCTGCACTCTGAACTTCAGGCAAGCTTTCTTTTTTAAAACATAAAAAAAACCCATCACAATAGTTATTGGGCCTCCAAACTCAATTCGTCATGCTTGTATGGTAAGCATTTTATCCACAGAACATTTTCCCAGCCTATCGATATTATTTAAAATTCTGTGTTTTGCTTACCCCTCCCCCATTGGCTTCAAAGTGCATTCATAAACATTAGGGAAACATTCCCATCTTGACAATATTTAACGTTAACATTTGGGGAAGTATTGATTTTCTCATTTATTCATCTCTATTTCTTCAGTAAGATATAGCTTTCTTAATATCAAGTATCATATTTTTAAGTTCCATTTGTTTTGATGTTTTCTTAACTATATTTCTATGCTGAGAATTGTAGTGATATTTCAAGACTTTCTTGTCTCACTAGTCTTAATAAACTATCTTACCCCATTCTAAATCATTTTCTATTACTACCACTGTTTAAAAAGAAAGGTTTTTTTTTTGTATGTAACAAAAATTATGATATATTCAGATAAAAGGTAGTGTTTTCCCTACAGAAGTGGATGTGCTGTTATCTCAAAAATGGCTTTTTAAGCCAGGCTTAGTGATTCTGGCCTGTAATCTCATCTAATTAGGAAGCTAAGGCAGAAGAATCACAGGTATCTGTCCTTACAAGTGCTTCTACAAAGAGAGGTTTAGGCCAGCCTGTGCAACTTAGATCCTGTCGCAAGATAAAAAGGAAAAGAGAACTTAAGACTAGCTCAGTGATAGTTTGCTGGTCTAGCATACATATGACTGTTAATTCAGCACGCCCAACCCCAATGAAGTTACTGCTGGCTGGTGATGGAAGAGAGTATAGGGAGCTTGTCTAAGCAAGTATTAGATCCTGACATAATGGTTGTAGGAACAATTGAAAATGTTCCTTTAAAATATTATTTTTACTTATCTGTGCTTGTGAAAATCTGTGTGAGGCCAGAAGAGAGCACTGGGTCCACTAGAACCAATGTCACAGGCATTTGTGAGATATACGAACTTGAGTCCTCAAGAAAAGCACCAAGCACTCTTACCAATTTGAGCCCTCTCTCCAATTCTGAATATATTATTATTCTCTTCACCTCCATATATAATATATTGACTGATGGCCTCTGTCCATTATTTGTTATTTTTTCTGATCCCAAATTGCTTCATAATATTTTATAAGTGGCTTGATAGTTTCTCTCATTCTTCACTGTGCCTCTTTGCTCACTTGGCACACAGTCTGTCTGCATAGCAGCAATTTGACCATGGCCCCATCTCTTTTAGAGACTAAATAACAAGGTTGCATGAGCTCCAAAATCAATTTTGGTTAGGGCCTGGCTTGGATTTCCTGTGCCCTGAACAATGCTCATAAATAGTATTTTGTTAGAGAATACCACCTTCACCTGGTGGGAGCTCCATTCTATAGCGTTAGGTGAAGACTCTATCTCAAAACAATGTTAGCAAAGGGCTTGCGAGATGACTTGATTAAGAGAACTTCCTACCCTTCCGAGAACCAGAGTCCCCGCACCCACACCAGGTAGCTCTTAATTACCTATAACTCCAGCTACAGTGAGTCCAGTGCCCTCTTCTGACCTTGTAGAACACTGTATATATAATAAACAAATCTTTAAAAAAGAATGAATTTTACAAACTATTAAACCACTAATCTAGTGTGCTGTTTGTTTACTATTTAGATTTATCGTGCCAAGAAAGAAAGCACACCTTGTGGAGAAGAAACAGAAGATGGAATTAAGCATGATAAGGTACTATATATTACTATAAACAATATATAAAGAGGATACTTTTATATTCTTCACTAAAAGGTGTTCTTTTCTAAGTTCCAGGAGAGTCAAGGCTTCACAGAGAAACCCTGTTTCAGGGGAAAAAAAGAAAGAGGGGGGAGGCTAGAGGAAGTTAACAAGTCATTATATTTTCATGTAAATTATTTTTCTCTCAGTGTTATGTAGTGAGGGGGGAATATCACTTTGACACCTATGGCACAAAAGATCAGTGGGGAAAACCAACATTCCTCAAGATGCACTAGGGATGTAAGAGTAGAGAACAGTTCAGCTGTTGTAACTATCCTCCATCTGTCCAGGGAGTACATGGACATAAAAATGTCAAGTGTAGCAGGTGGAAAGGTCGAGACTTGAGATCCCTAGAGCGTGTCAGCCAGCCAAACTGATCAAACCAGGGAGAGATCTTATCTAAGACATTAGATGAAAGCAGCTGAGTAAAGCTCACAATGTAACCTCTGACTTCTGTATGCACACATGCATACTCATGACCACATAAACACGCATAACACACACAAGGGAAAATTCATTGTGATCTAATATGGAAAACATTTAGTGAGTTATTTAATATTTCTCTATATAATTAAATATATAAATTAATCTACTCAGATATTTTTTACATACCTACTGTGTGCCAGGCACCAAAAATGCAGTAATAAAGAACAGAAAATTTTGACTTTATTCTGTTAGAAAGAAAGTAATGATAATTAAATGAGGAACCATTAGGCAAATAACAACAGGTGCTATGAAAGAAAGCTGAAGCAGGTTGAGGGCCATAAGCTATTCCATGGAGTAAAAATAACACTTGCTATTTTAGAAGGTAGTATCTACTGAATTGGGGGAAGGGAAAGGATAAGGTACTGAAAACCTGAAGGATGCTGTAGGTTGATTCTGATGAAGTGTTTGGCCTCTTTTCCAGAGGATTTATATAATGACTCCAAGCTGGAGTCATTAGAGGCAGAAAACAAAGCACTCCATGAAGAGATTGCAAGATTGGAGAAAGAAAGAGGAAAAGAACAAGTTAGTAACCGTGTTTTTGAACTTACTTGACAACTCTTTAGACTTTTGAGCCTGTTTGAGAAGACCTTCTTATGAAAGGTGTTTTTAAATGGGTTAACAAATAAGCTTCTTAGAGGTAAAATAGTATAGACTTTCAGTGAAGCCATGTGTGGTATCTGCGGTACTTTGTTTTCCCTTGTGGTCTATCAGTCGTGGACTAATGGTGCTCAGAATATGATGAAAGACTCCTGCCTGTTTATATAAGGCCCAAACTACCCTTTGGACAGGGTCCCTGGGGTATTTACTTGCAAGGAGCATTGTTTTCAAGAGGTTCTGAGTTTAGGTAGTGAAAACACAGTGGTATAGTGTATACATATAGAGTATACTGTAATATGCATGATTTTATAAAAGCAAGATGATAATGTGGGTGTTTATTTAAATATGTAAGGGTATTTTGCCTACATGTATATCTGTGTACCACATTCACACTGTGCCAGTGGAGAAGAGAAGAAGATGTCAAATCTGAACTCAAGATACAGAGAGTTGTTAAATTGAATTCAGGTCCTGTGAAAGCGGGCATTGCTTGTAACCCTGATAACAGAATCTAACTTTATCTTGGTTTTATTAGTGGAGCACCTAGATTGTTCTGAAAAGTAATCAGATATTAAGTATTTGTGTTTCTACTTTATACTTGGTTTTTCCCTATCTGGAACTGAAGTCTTTCATTAAATTATTACGTTACAGTAGTAATACCAAAGTTTTTTTTTTTTAGTTCTTTTGACTGGTTCTAAGGTAAGTGTAAATAATATTGCTTTCTTAAAAATACAGAATGCTTCTTGGTAAAAATAACTAATTTAGTACTTATTTTCTTCAACAATCATCTACTATCATTAAAGAAATTGAACACTTCCTTGTAGTCAGATGTTGAAAAGTGTAAAGCATACATGAGCAGTTTGGAGTCACATTTGTCCATCCCAGATAAGAAACTGAGTGCCCTTAATGAGGAAATTATTAGATTAGGTAAGCAAAGCTAAGGGATCATTTAGATTGTCCTATGGGCCTCTGTAAATAGCTATGTGATCTTTTCCTTCTTTGATAACTTTCTGTAGTAGTTATGAAGTTTTCAGTATTAGTTCTTTCAACCAGGCATAGGAGCACACACCTTTAATCCTAGCATGTGGGAAGCAGAGGCAGGTTGATCTCTGTGAGGCTGAAGCCAGCCTGGTCTACAAAATGAGTTCCAGAGTTGTATCGTGAGACCCTGTCTCAAAAAAAACCAAACTAAAAATTGTCTGCATTTTCATCCTGCCTGGTTTCTGTCCTCCCACCAGGTCCCACAGACATTTATCCCCAAAGAAATCACACAGAGGTCTATAGTAATGACAAACTGATTGGCCCATCAACTCAGGCTTCTTATTAACTCTTATAACTTATATTAACACATTATTTTTATCTATGTTGGCCACATGGCTCAGTTCAGCTGAGCAATCACATCTTCCTTCTTCTGTGGTTGGGACAGGACTGGGGAGGAATGAATTCTTCTTTTCTGTTTTACCCACCTCTACTTCCTGACTGGATACTGGCAAATCAACGTTTATTTAAAACATGATTGAAGAACTCTACAGCCTTACTAAGGAATCTTCATCTGCCTCCCCACAGACTATTTTCCATCCATTCAAATACATTTTCTTTTGTCTTGCCATTTCCCTAAGCCACTTATGTTCTTTGCTGAAGATGTTGTATCAGTTGAAATTCTAAGCAACCCTCTGAGAATTCTTTATCTTCTAAGTTGCTCCAGTGTGCCCCCTGCCGTGTGTGTGTGTATGTGTGCATGTGTGAGTGTGCATGTGTGTGTGCAAATGTGTGTGTGTTCATATATTTGTATCTATTTGTCATTTCTTTCTTTTTATTGAAAAAAGTTTTCTGCCTCCTCCCCACCTCCCATTTCCCTCCCCCTCCTCCCAGCCCTCCCCCCTCCCCCCACTCCTCTTCTCCTCCCTCTCCAGTCCCAAGAGCAGTCAGGGTTCCCTGCCCTGTGGAAAGTCCAAGGTCCTCCCCCCTCCATCCAGGTCTAGGAAGGTGAACATCCAAACTGTCTATGCTCCCACAAAGCCAGAACATGAAGTAGGATCAAAACCCGTGCAAGAGTTGTCTCCAGATGCAAGAGTTGTCTCCAGAGGTTATGTTTGTCTTTGTAAATATATACCTTGATTTAAGCACATAGGGGTCAGGTAGCTTTTCTTTATGTGCTAATTTTAAATTATCTGTGATTCAATAGTCTCTTATAATTAGAGGAAGACATAGTCAATGCTTCCATAAAAACAAGTACTAAATTGTTAGGATGAAAAGGGAAGATGGCCTTGTGGGATGATGAAATTCCGTAGCTTGCTTCTGCAGGCAGATGCAATGGAGTCCTATTCGTCTATGAACACTCCTACAAAACCCCCCAAAGACCATAAATCTTCCCACCTCTAACCCCTTACCTGTTTTGTGTATCCAGAGATGATTATGAATATAATAAACAAATGACAACATGAAAAAAATAAAACATGATTGACCGAATATATACAATTGTCCCGCAACAAATAATAATTATTTTTTTCTCTCATACCTCCAAATGTAATCTAAGAGTCAATAAATATGTGCTTGCCAAAGGACTCAGGAAGAATCTGTTTTTTTTCCCAGCTTTTATGGGTGATAGCTTATGTGGGTTTATGTCCACATCACTCTAATCTCTACCTTCATCTTCTTACTGTCTTTTTTCTGCATCCTCTTTTTTCTTCCTTTTTAAGGCTATATTTGTATCCCATGCTGGTTTTGAATTGAAGATCCTCTGGCCCCAGCATCCAGGGCTCATAATAATACATAACCTAAGCTCACCTCAAACTCAAAAATTGCCTCCAAAAATTAGAATTATAAATTGCCACCACATCCTTCTCTTTTCTCCCCTCTCTCTGTCTTTTCTTTTTTCTTTTTGTCCTTTTGGTTTGTTGGTTTGAGTTTTTTCTTCCAAGATAGGGTTTCCCTTTGTAGTGTTGGCTACCCTGGAACTCTCTTTGTAGACTAGGCTGGCCTTGAACTCACAGAGATCTGCCTCCCGAGTGCTGGGATTGAAGGTGTGTGCCATCACTGCCCAGCTTTTTTTTTAAGTTTTATGTGTATGTTAAGTTTATGTGTACCACATGTGTACCTGATATCCTCAGGTCAGAAGAGGGTGTCAGATCTGCTGGAACTGGAGTTACAGATGGTTGTAAGCTACCCATGTAGGCTCTGGGAACTAAACCTGGGCCCTATGGAAGAGCACTATGTTCTTCAAATGTTGTGCATCTCTCTGGTCCCTAAGTCATCATCTTCCTATCTGCATGAATTCTCCGTTTACCTCTATCTTACAGTGGTACCTATGGTGATGTTTAAGGCACACCTGCATAATTGAGGGTTCTCTAATGTCATCATTCCCAATCACTTGCATGAGGACCATTTTCCAGATTAGGCAATTTTTACAAATTCAAGAGATGTGGAGACCTTCCCAGCCCACTGTACTTCCAGCGTTCTCCGTACATGACATTTTTAGTTTTGAACAGTCTAACTGAGCAAACCCGTTTGATGGTACACTTATCTCAGGGTCTCAAGTACTAGGATTATAAGTGAGAGCATTGTTCTTTTTCTCTGTAAAAGCTTTACTTTGAAACATAATCAAGCTGAAGTTAGAGCAGTGTTCCTTTTCTCTGTATCATTTAGTGAGAAACACACATGTGTTTCTCTGGAAAGAGAAACATTTGTTTGGGACATGTCAAAGGATTGTTAGAAGTGAAAGAAGTTTTGGTTTTCTCTGTAAAAGCTTTATTTTGATAGATAATCACGTTCTTTTGTAAGTGTACTAATTTCATGAGAAGCTTTATTGAGAAATGCACATGTGTTTCTCTGAAAAGAGAAGTAGTTGTTTGGGACATTTCAAAAGATTGTTAGAAGCATGAGCAGTGTTCCTTTTCTCTTTACAAGCTTAAATTTGAAGCATAATCATGTTCTTTTGAAAGTGTATTAATTTCATAAACATCTCTAGTCAGAAACGCACACGTGTTTCTCTGAAATGAGAATCAGTTGTTTGGGACATGTAAAAGTATTGTTAGAATCGAGTCTAGAGTTTCTTTTCTCTGTACAAGCTTTACTTTGAAAGATAACCATGTTCTTTTCAAAGTGTATTAATTTCATGAAAAGCTCTAGTGAATAATGCACATGTGTTTTTCTGACAAGAAAAGCAGTTGTTTCGGCCACGTGAAAGCATTGTTAGAAATGATAGAAGTGGGCTTTACTCTGTACAAGCTTTCCTTTGAAACATCATCACATTGTTTTGAAATTGCATGTATTTCATGAAAAGCTTTAGTGAGGAACGCACATGTATTTCTCTGAAAAGAGAAGCCATTGTTTGGGAAATGGCAAAGCATTGTTAGAGGTGAGAGCAGTGGGCTTTTCTCTGTACAAGCTTTATTTTGAAAGATAATCACGTTCATTTGAAAGTGTATTAATTTCATGAAAAGCTTTAGTGAGAAAAACACAAGAGTTTTTCTGAGAAGAGAAGCAGTTGTTTGGGACATGTCTAAGGAGAGTTCAAAGTGAGAGCCGAGATCCTTTTCTCTGTACAAGCTTTACTTTGAAAGATAATGACGATCTGTTTAAAGTGCATTAATTTAATGAAATGCTTTAGTGAAAAACGCACATGTGTTTCTCTGGAAAGAGAAGCAATTGTTTGAGTCATGTTAAAGCATTGTTAAAAGTGAGAACAGTGGGCTATTCTCTGTACAGCTTTACTTTGAAAGATAATCTCATTCTTTTGATAGTGTATTAATTTCATGAGAAGCTTTAGTGAGAAATGCACATGTGTTTCTTTGAAAAGAAAAGCAATTGTTTGGGACTGTTAGAATTGAGAGCGTTGTTTCTTTTCTCTGTAGAAGCTTTACTTTGAAAGATAATCATGCTCTTTGGAAGTGTACTAATTTCATGAGAAGCTTTAGTGAGAAATGCATATGTGTTTCTCTGAAAAGAGAAGCAGTTGTTTGGGACATGTCAAAACATTGTTTGAAGTGAGAGCAGTGTGCTTTTTTCTGTACAAGCTTTACTTTGAAAGATAATACATTCTTTTGAAAGTGTATTAATTTCATGAAAATCGTTAGTGAGAAACGCACATGTGTTTTTCAGAAAAGAGAAGCATTTCTTTGGGTCATGTAAAAGGATTGTTAGAAGAGAGAGCCATTAGCATTTCTGTGTACAAGCTTGAATTTGAAGCATAATCAGTTTCTTGGAAATTGTATGAATTTCATGAGAAGCTTTAGTGAGAAACGCACATGTATTTCTCTGAAAACGGCAGCAGTTGTATTGTGAAATGTCAAAGCATTTTGAGAAGTGAGAGTTTTACCTTTTCTGTGTACATGTTTGAATTTGAAGGATAATCAGGTACTTTTGAAAGTGTATTAATTTCATGAAAATCTCTAGTGAGAAACACACAAGTGTTTCTCGGAAAAGAGAATCGGTTGTTTGGAACATTTAAAATATTGATAGAATTGAGTGTAGAGTTGCTTTTCTCTGTATAACCTATGATTTGAAAGATACACATGCTCTTTTGAAAGTGTATTAATTTCATGAAAAGCTCTAGTAAGAAACACACATGTATTTCTCTGAAAGAGAAGCACTTGTTTGGGAAATATCAAAGGATTTTTAGAAGTAAGAGCCATTCGTTTTTTTGTGTACAAGCTTGAATTTGAAGGATAATCACTTTCTTTGAAAGTGTATGAATTTCATGAGAAGTTTTAATGAGGAACGCACATGTTTGTCCCTGAAAAGAGAAGTAGTTGTTTCGGGAAATTTCAAATCATTGTGAGAAGTGAGAGCCAATACCTTTTCTGTGTACAAGCTTGAATTTAAGGATAATCACGTTTTTTGGATATGTATTAATTTCCTGAAAATCTCTTCTGAGAAACGCACATGCGTTTCTTTGAAAAAAGAAGCAGTTGTTTAGGCTATGTCAAAGGATTGTTAGATGTGAGATCAGTGTTCTTTTTCTCTGTACAAGCTTAACTTTGAAAGATAATCAGTTTCTTAGATAGTGCATGAATTTCATGAACAGCTTAAGTTAGAAACGCATATGTGATTCTCTGAAAAGAGAAGCAATTGTTTGAGAAATGGCAAAACATTGTTAGAAGTGAGAACAGTGGGCTTTTCTCTGTACAAGCTTTACTTTGAAAGATATCACTTTCTTTTGAAAGTGTATAAATTTCATGAAATGCTTTATTGAGAATCACAAGTGTTTTTCTGAAAAGAGCAGCAGTTTTTTGGGGCATGTCAAAGGATAGTTAGAAGTAAAAGCAGAGATCCTTTTCTCTGAACAAGCTTTACGTTGAAAGATAATCTTGTTCTTTTAAAAAGTGTACTAATTCTATGAGTAGCTTTAGTGAGAAACGTGCATGTGGTTCTCTGAAAGGAGAATCAATTTTTGGGACATGTCAAAGGGTTGTTAGAAGTGAGAGCCTTATTCTTTTTCTCTGTGCAAGATTTACTTTGAAAGATAATCACGTTCTTTGAAAGTGTTTTAATTTAATGAGATGCTCTAGTCAGAAACGCACATGTGTTTTTCTGAAAAGTGAAGCAGTTGTATGGGACATGTCAAAGGATTGTTAGAATTGAGTGTAGAGTTCCTTTTCTCAGTTCAAACTTTACTTGGAAAGATAATGACTTTCATTTAAAAGTGTATTAATTTCACGAAATGCTTTAGTGAGAAACGTACATGTGTTTCTCTGAAATAGAAGCAGTTGTTTGTGATATGTCAAAACATTGTTAGATGTAAGAACGTTGTTAGTTTTCTCTGTAGAAGCTTTAATTTGAAAGATAATCTCATTCTTTTGAAAGTGCACTAATTTCATGAGAAGCTTTAATGAGAAATGCACATGTGTTTCTCTGAAAAGAGAAGCAGTTGTTTGTGCCATGTCAAAGGATTGTTAGAAGTGAGAGCAGTGTTCCTTTTCTCTATACAAGCTTGAATTTGAAGCATAATCATGTTCTTTTGAAAGTGTATTAATTTCATAAACATCTCTAGTCAGAAATGCACATGTGTTTCTCTGAAATGAGAATCAGTTGTTTGGGACATGTAAAAGTATAGATATAACTGAGTGTAGAGTTGCTTTTCTCTGTACAAGCTTTACTTTGAAAGATAATCACGTTCTTTTGAAAGTGTATCAATTTCATAAAAAGCTCTAGTGAGAAAGGCACATGTGTTTCTCTGACAAAAAAAAGCAGGTGTTTCGGCCATGTGAAAGCATTGTTAGAAATGACAGCATTGGGCTTGTCTCTGTACAAGCTATCCTTTGAAACATCATCACATTCTTTTGACATTGTATATATTTCATGAAAACTGTTAGTGAGGAATGCACATGTATTTCTCTGAAAAGCGAAGCAGTTGTTTGGGAAATGGCAAAGCATTGTTAGAAGTGAGAGCAGTGGGCTTTTCTCTGTACAAGATTTACATTGAAAGATAATCACATTCTTTTGAAAGTGTATTAATTTCATGAAAAGCTTTAGTGAGAAACACACAGGTGTTTTTCTGAAAAGAGAAGCAGTTGTTTAGGACATGTCAAAGGATAGTTTGAAGTGAGAGCTGGAATCCTTTTCTCTGTATAAGCTTTACTTTGAAAGATAATGACGTTCTTTTTAAAGTGTATTAATTTCACGAAATGCTTTAATGAGAAACGCACTTGTGTTTCTCTGAAAAGATAAGCAGTACTTTGGGCATTGGGAAACCATTGTTACAGGTGAGAGCATTGTTACTTTTCTCTGTAGAAGTTTTTCTTTGAAAGACAATCACATTTATTTGAAAGTGTACTAATTTCATGAGAAGCTTTAGTGAGAAAAGCACATGTGTTTCTCTCAAAAAAACGCAGTTGTTTGTGACATGTCAAAGCATTGTTAAAAGCGAGACCATTGTTCCTTTTCTCCATAGAAGCTTTACTTTGAAAGATAATCATGTTCTTTTGAAAGTGTATTAATTTCATGAAAGCTTTAGTAAGAAACACATATGTGTTTCTTTGTAAAGAGAAGAATCATTTGGGACATGTCAATGGATTATTAGAAGTGAGAGCAGTGTTCCCTTTCTCTGTACAAGCTTGAATATGAACAATAATCACGTTCTTTTGAAAGTGTATTAATTTAATGAAATGCTTTAGTGAGAAAAGCACATGTATTTCTCTGAAAGAGAAGAATTTTTGGGGGACATGACAAAGGATTGTTAGAAGTGAGAGCAGTTTTCATTTTCTCTGTATTAATTTCATGAGAAGCAGTTGTTACTGCCATGTCCATGCATTGTTAGAAGTGAGAGCCTTTAGCTTTTCTTTGTACAAGTTTTACTTTGAAAGCTAATCACAGTGTTTTAAAATTGTATTAATTTCGTGGAAAGTTTTCATGAGAAATGCACATTTGTTTCTCTGAAAAGAGAAGCAATTGTTTGGGATGTGTCAAAGGATTGATAGAAGTGAGAACGTTGTTACTTTTCTCTGTAGAAGATTTCCTTTGAGACATAATCACGATCTTTTGAAAGTGTACTATTTTATGAGAAGCTTTAGTGAGAAATGCACATGTGTTTCTCTGAAAAGAGAAGCAGTTGTTTGGGACATGTCAAAGGATTGCTTAAGTGAGAGCAGTGTTCCTTTTCTCTGTACAAGCTTGATTTTGAAGGAGTACGTTCTTTTGAAAGTGTATTAATTGCATGAAAATCTCTAGTGAGAAACGCACACGTGTTTCTCTGAAAGAGAATCAGTTGTTAGAGATATCTATAAGTATTGTTAGAATTGAGTGTAGAGTTGCTTTTTTCTTTACTAGCTTTACTTTGAAAGATAATGGCGTTCTTTCTAAAGTGTATTAATTTCACAATATGCTTCATTGAGAAACCCACATGTGTTTCTCTGAAAAAGAAGCAGTTGTTTAAGACATGTCAAAGGTTGGTTAGATGTGTGAGCATTGTTACTTTTCTCTGTAGAAGCTTTACTTTTAAAGGTAATCACGTTGTTTTGAAAATATACTAATTTCATGAGAAGCTTTAGTCAGAAACGTAGATGCGTTTTTCTGAAAAGAGAACCGGTTGTTCAGCACATGTCAAAGGGTTGTTAGAAGTGAGAGAATTTATACTTTTCTTTGTACAAGCTTTACTTTGAAAGATAATCAGTTTCTTTGAAAGTGTTTCTGTGAACAGAGAAGCAATTGTTGGGACATGTCAAAGGAATGATAGAGGTGAGAGTGTTGTTACTTTTCTTTTTAGAAGCTTTTCTTAGAAAGATAATGACGTTTTTTTATAAAGTGTATTAATTTCACAAAATGCTTTAGTGAGAAACCCACATGCATTTCTCTGAAAAAAGAACCAGTTGTTTGGGACATGTCAAAGGTTTGTTAGAAATGAGAGCATTGTTACTTTTCTCTGTAGAAGTTTTCTTTGAAAGATAATCACATTCTTTGAAAGTGTGCTAATTTCATGAGAATCTTTAGTGAGAAACGCACACACATTTCTCTGAAAAGAGAAGCAGTTGTTTGGGATATGTCAAAGGATTGTTAGAAGTGAGAGCACTGTTCCTTTTCTCTGTATTAGCTTAAATTTGAAGTATAATCACGTTTTTTGAAAGTGTATTAGAAGTGAGAACTGTGTTCCATTTCTCTATACAAAATTTATTTGAAAGATAATCACGTTCTTTTGAAAGTGTATAATCTCATGAAATGCTTTAAGTCAGAAATGCACATGTTGTTCTTTGAAAAGAGAAGTAGTTTTCGACATGACAAAGTTGTTAGAGTAAGAACAGTGTAGTTTTCGAATGACAACATTTGGAAGATGACAAGTCTGGAACATCTCAAAAAAGAGTTAGAAGTGAGTTCCGTTTTGCTTTTCTTTGTTCAAGCTTTTCTTTGAAATAAAATCATGTTCTTTGGAAAGTGTATAATTTCATGAAATGCTTTAGTGAGAAATTGACATGTGTTTTTCTGAAAAGAGGAGCAGTTGTTTAGGACATTTAAAAGTATTTTTAGAATTTAGAACAGGGTATCTTTTCTCTGTTCAAACTTTATTTTGAAAGATAATCACGTTATTTTGAAAGTGTATAATTTCATGAAATGCTTAAGTAAGAAATGCACATGTGCTTCTCTGAAAAGAGGAGCAGTTCTTTGCGATCAGACAAAGAATTGTTAGAAGTTAGAACAGTGTTCCTTTTCTCTGTACAAACTTTATTTGAAAGAAAATAACGTTGTTTTGAAAGTGTACAATTTCATGAAAAAGTTTAGTGATAAATGCACATGTGTATCTCTGAAAAGAGAAGCAGTTGTTTGGAACATGTCAAAGTATTGTTAAGAAGTGAGAACAGTGTTCCTTTTCTCTGTACAACTTTACTTTGAAAGATAATCATGTTCTTTGAAAGTGTATAATTTCATGAAATGCTTTAGTGACAAACTCCCTGTGTTTCTCTGAAAAGAGGGGCAGTTGTGTTTGACATGACAATGTATTTTTTGAAGTATGAACAGTGTTTCATTTCTCTGTACTATCTTTACCTTCTGAAAGTGTATAATTTCATGAAATGCTTTAGTGAGAAATGCACATGTGTTTCTCTTCAAACAGAAGCAAATGTTTGGAACATGTCTAGTTTAGAGCATTTCAAAGAAGAGTAATAAGTGAGTTCTGTTTTTCTGTTCTTTCTGCAAGATTATTTAAAAGAAAATCACGTTCTTTTGAAAGTGTATAATTTCAAGAAGTCTTTTGGTGGGAAAAGTAAATGTTTTTCTCTGAAAAGATGGGCAGTTGTTTGCAACATGACAAAGTATTGTTAGAAGTGAGTACAGTGTTCCTTTTCTCTGTACAATTTTTACTTTGAAAGAAAATCACATTCTGTTGAAAGTGAATAATTACATAAAATGATTTAGTGAGAAACGCACATGTGTATCTCTGAAAAGAGAAGCAGTTGTTTGGAACATGTCAAAGTATTGTTAGGAGTGAGAACAGTGTTCCTTTGCTCTGTACTAACTTTACTTTGAAAGATTATGATATTCTTTCAAAGCATATAATTTCATGAAATGTTTTAGTGAGAAACACACATGTGTTTCTCTGAAAAGAGAAGCAGTTGTTTGGAACATGGCAAAGAATAGTTAGAGGAGAGTTCTGTTTTGCTTTTCTTTGTGCAAGCTTTACTTTGAAAGAAAATCACATTCATTGAAAGTGTATATTTTTATGAAATGAAATGAACCGCACATGTGTTTCTCTGAAAAGGGGAGCAGTTGTTTAGGACATTTATAAGTATTTTTAGAAGTGAGAAGAGTGTTTCTTTTTTTGTTCAAACTTTACTTTGAAAGATAATCACATTCTTTTGAAAGTGTATAATTTCATGAAATGCTTTGGTGAGAAAAGTAAATGTTTTCCTCTGAAAAGAAGCACAGTTGTTTGCAACATGACAAAGTACTGTTAGAAGTGAGTACAGTGTTCCTTTTCTCTGTACAATCTTTACTTTGAATAAAAATTACATTTTTTTGAAAGTGAATAATTTCATGAAATGGTTTAGTGAGAAATGCACATGTGTATCTCTAAATAGAGAAGCAGTTGTTTGGAACATGTCAAAGTATTGTTAGAAGTGAGAACAGTGTTTCTTTTCTCTGTACAAACTTTATTTTGAAAGATAATCACGTTCTTTTGAAAGTGGATAATTTCATGAAATGTTTTAGTGAGAAACGCACATGTATTTCTCTGAAAAGATGTGCAGTTGTTTGCAACATGACAAAGTATTGTTACAAGTATTAACAGTGTTCAATTTATCTGTACAATCTTTACTTTAAAAGATAATCACATTCTTTTGAAAGTGTATAATTTCATGAAATGATTTAGGGAGAAACGCACATGTGTTTCTCTGAAAAGAGGAGCATTTGTGTGGGACATGTAAAAGTATTGGTAGAAGTGAGAAGACTGTTTCTTTTCTCTGTAAAACATTTACATTGAAAGATAATCACGTTCTTTTGAAAGTGTATAATTTCATGAAATTCTTTATTGAGAAACAGACATGTGTTTCTCTGAAAAGAGAAGCAGTTGTTTGGAAGATATCATATTTGGAACATGTCAAAGAAGACTTAGAAGTGAGTTCTGTTTACTTTTCTTTGTGCAAGCTTTACATTGAAAGAAAATCACAATATTTTAAAAATGTATAATTTCATAAAATGCTTCAGTGAGAAATGCACACGTGTTTCTCTTAAAAGAGGAGCAGTTGCTTGGAACATATAAAAGTATTGTTAAAAGTGAGAACAGTGTTCCTTTTCTCTGTACAAACTTTACTTTGAAAGATAATCACGTTCTTTTGAAAGTGTATAATTTCTTGAAATGCTTTAGTGAGAAATGCACATGTGATTTTTGTAAAGAGAAGGAGTGGTTTGCAACATGAAAAAGTATTGTTAGAAGTGAGAACAGTGTTCCATTTCTTGTACAAACTTTATTTGAAAGAAAATCACGTACTTTTGAAAGTGTATAATTTCATGAAATGGTTTAGTGAGAAACGCAATGTGTTTCTCTTAAAAGAGGAACAGTTGTTTGGAACATATAAAAGTATTGTTAGAAGTGAGAACAGTGTTCCTTTTCTCTGTACAAACTTTACTTTGAAAGAAAATCACATTCTTTTGAAAGTGTATAATTACATGAAATGCTTTAGTGAGAAATGTACGTGTTTCTCTGAAAAGAGGGGTAGTTGTTTGAGACTCGACAAAGTATTGTTAGAAGTTAGTACAGTATTGCTTTTCTCTTTACAATCTTTACTAAAAGAAAATTGCATTCT